>NC_053170.1:78247193-78396200 GCF_016835505.1 Polypterus senegalus
ATATTGTAGAATTTGTATAATTTTGACAGGATATATTTTTATGGAGAGCAAAATCTTTTGGGATATTTAAAATCTAAGTTTATTTTTTATATAAAATTACATAAGAGTAAAGAAATTTGAATGTTCTTTTAACGTTTACTTTATTTCTAACTTGTATAATTTAGACAGGATATATTTTATGGAGAGCAAAATATTATAAGTTGTTTAAGGTTTGAGTTGATTTATTCAGAATAATATTCCTGTCTGTTTTACCATTCCTACCAAAGATATTTCTTTCGACTAAATAAAAATTCCTTCTATTTAAAATTTAAATAGAACTTGAACAAATACGATATTTCATAATATCCATGCAGACTTGCACGTAAGAGCGGGAGTTATCCGTTTTAACAAGCAGCGTATTGCACTGATACGAAATAGCTGTGTGTGTATATATGTAGATATGTATGTATATGTATATATATGTGTGTGTGTGTGTGTGTGTG
The DNA here is from genome assembly GCF_016835505.1 of Polypterus senegalus. Classification (NCBI taxonomy): domain Eukaryota; kingdom Metazoa; phylum Chordata; class Cladistia; order Polypteriformes; family Polypteridae; genus Polypterus; species Polypterus senegalus. The sequence continues at coordinate 78,247,676 of NC_053170.1, forward strand.
TGTGTGTATGTATGTATGTATGTATGTATGTATATATATAGATATATATATATATATATATATGTATATATGTGTATATATATATATATATATATATATATATATATATATATATATGACAACATCACAACAGTGATATAAACAATTACATTGATATATCATGTTATATATATTTGTCAATATGTATATATATATCATTGCTTGTGTATATACACTATATCTATATATATAGCGTGTATTATATATGTATATATATATATATGTATATATATATATATATATATATATATATATATATATATATATATATATATATATATATATATATATATATATATATATATATATATATATATGTATATATATATATATATATATATATATATATATATATATATATATATATATATATATATATATATATATATATATATATATATATATATGTGTATATATATATATATATATATATATATATATGTATATATATATATATATATATATATATATATATATATATATATATATATATATATATATATATATATATATATATATATATATATATATATATATATATATATATGTATATATATATATATATATATATGTATATATATATATATATGTATATATATATATATATATATATATATATATATATATATATATATATATATATATATATATATATATATGTGTGTACACATGTATACAGCAATACTCATGACAATGACAAAACAATTACATTGTAAATCATGTTACGTTATTATTAAAATGTTTCCTTTTCTTTTACTTAAATCATGCTGTTTCCTTTTCTTTTTACTTCGATGCGAATGCTGGTATTTTGCTATAGATATATACTGTATATAGATATATACTCAGCAAAAAAAGAAACGTCCTCTGACTTTCAACTGTGTTTACTTCAGTAAACTTAATGTGTAAATATTTGTATGAACACTAAAAGAGTCAACACCATAAGACATAAACTAAAAATGTTTCACAATGTGTCCCTGAATGAAGGGAGGCTCAAAATCAAAAGTACCAGTCAGTATCTGGTGTGGCCACCAGCTGCTTGAAGTACTGCAGTGCATCTCCTCCTCATGGACTGGACCAGATTTGTCAGTTCTTGCTGTGAGATGTTACCCCACTCTTTCACCAAGGCACCTGCAAGTTTCTGGACATTTTTGGGGGGAATGGCCCTAGCCATCGATCCAAATTGATCCCGCTACCGGGTACAGGCCTTGGTGTAACGCTCATTTGTTATGAGTGTTGCTGTCATCAAGGATTTGATTATCATTATTTCTTTCAATCAGGTTCGTATTTGGAGGATGTGTTGTGTTCAAGTTACATTCCGTGTTTGTCAACCGTTGTAATGATAACAGGTTTCATTCATCGAAGTGTTCACTACCCAAATTGGTACTCGTGAATCTAAGATGTTTAACAGGCATTCCCGGTATGAAGTTGTGGATTTGCCTGTGAATATTTAGCGGCAGCTTGTCTATGAACTTAATTTAAACCAAACTTTACATCTTGCTTTCCTATTGATATGTCTACAAAGGCTTGTTCAGCTTCAGAGGGTTGTTCCTTTCTTACTGCATCAATAAACAGTTCATCTTCCTCTTTATCTGAGACATCACAAACTGCATGTACGGGTTTACCTTTCCCAGTCCTGCAATCTTTAGCGAAGTGGTTCAATTTACCACATTTTTTACACTGTCTTCCTTTAGCTGGACATTGACTTTTTCCCACCGTGTGTGCTTTGTTTCCGCAGTACCTGCACTTATGAATATGCTTGTATGCGTCACACGCTTCATATTCTTTTGCTGCCTTCTCAATTGTGCAATGCGTTTTTTGTTCAGTGCTCTTTGGAGGTCTTGCTTTTTGTGTGCATACTGCGTTCACAGTCAGTTCACGTGAGCCGCTTGGCGTACATGCACCGAAGGTTCTCGGCTGTGGTTGTGCTATCTTGTGCGATCTTTCGATGTCCAAGGCTTTATTTAATGTTAGCTCAGACCTGGCACTTAAATTTCTCTCGCACTTTTGCTGAATTTGTGCCAAACACTATTCTATCCCTGACCATCTCATCTTCGTTTGCATAAGCACAGTCCTTCACCAGCAATTTTAACTCAGTTACAAAAGTCTCATTTATACCCTGCGTCCTCTCAGTAAACTTGTATCTCGCGAATATCATATTCGTCTTAGGCATGACAAACGCCAGTGGCAGCGTGGCTATGAAGTTAATTTAAACTTAAGCTTTACACCTCGCTTTCCTATTCGTTTGCATAAGCACAGTCCTTCACCAGCAATTTTTACACCGTTACAGCAATTTTAACTCCGTTACAAAGTGATTAAAAGTCTCGTTTTATACCCTGCGTCTTCTCATTAAACTTGTGTGTCGCGGAAATCGTATTCGTCGTAGGCATGACAAACGCCAGCGGCAGCGTGTCTATGAACTTAATTTAAACTTAAGGTTTACACCGTGCTTTGTTTCCGCAGTTGCTGTACTTATGAATATGCTTGTATGCGTCAGTCACTTCATATTGTTTTGCTGCCTTCTCCATTGTGTAATGTATTTTTTGTTCAGTGCTCATTGGAGCTGTTGCTTCTTGTTTGCGTACTGCGTTCACAGTCCGTTCACGTGAGCCGCTCGGAGTACATGTATCGATGGTTCTCAGCTGTGCTTATGCTATCTCATGTGATCTTGCGCTGCCCACGGCTTTATTTAATGTTAGCTAAGACCCGGCACTTAAAAGCTTCTCTCGCACTTTCGCTGAGTTTGTGCCAAACACTAGTCTATCCCTGACCATCTCATCTTTGTTTGCATAAGCACAGTCCTTCACCTGCAAATATTTAGCGGCAGCATGTCTATTGGATTGCTGCTGACGGACGGCCTTATATGGGCAGGCACTCAATTACATGGGAGGCGTGACAATGAGGGACGCAACTCCGCCTCACACGGCGACCGAGCTGCAGGCTATGGCCATATATATGTACAGTACGTAAGTAGGTTCCAGTTATGACCGTTACGCGTAGAATTTCGAAATGAAACCTGCCTAACTTTTGTAAGTAAGCTGTAAGGAATGAGCCTGCCAAATTTCAGCCTTTTACCTACACAGGAAGTTGGAGAATTAGTGATGATTCAGTGAGTCAGTCAGTCAGTGAGGGCTTTGCCTTTTATAAGTATAGATATATCAGCACATGCCGACCCTTTACTCTTTACTTTGCTTTTCCCAGATGGTGAAACAGGATTGCCATTCAATATGAAACAAACACATTCAGAAAAACGAATAACACCCACATAATATTTCAGATCAAAATTAGCGATAAGTTCCTATGTATTTAATCCACTTAAAATCTCAACATCTATCGCAACATCACATTATTAACACTAGAATTACCAGAGCCTACGAAAAAACTCGTAGATCCGTCCCACCTTAAATCGCTACTTAAATCCGTCCGCACGTCTCCCAACGTCCTTTGTCTTGTTAATGTTGAGATTAAGAGCAGCAAGCAGTCGGCTATTCCATTCCCCACCGTCGCAGAACATGCACAAATTTCTCCCAGCTCATGCCTTGATTGATTATCTGGGCTTGAAGTTGAGTTTTAGAGTGGAAATAATAGATCCTTATTTGGAACACACACATTTCATGTGTGTTCCGTTTCTACAGTAATCTGTGTAAACACATTGTTAAAATAGAATCTTTTCCCATATTTTAGTAATAAATGTTACAAAATATAGACATAAACTATAGAATATGTGAGGGTTGATTTCCAAACCCTAATTCACAAAAGATTTAAAACTAATACTCCCGTGGCGTAGTGGTAAGATTTGCTGTCGTAGCACATCTACCGTGTCTCAGAGACCTGAGTTCGAATCCCTGTTGGGTTGAAACTGTTATTATTTTTTTCTTTTTAACCTCAAACAGACATTAAATTTATAAATTGGTATGCCCTGTCAGTTAATGATATTGTTATATTTCCATGTGGGATGCTCCTTTTAAAATATTTTTAACAACTGAGACTGCAATTAACATGAACAAGTGTCCTTATAACTGTTATTTTTAAGATCCATAACACACAGACAGACAGAGCACTGCTTAATAGAGAGTCAGACAAACAGGCAGAGAAGTCACTAAATAAACAGGGAAAGTGCTGTATAATAGATATATCAAATGATGTTTGCGTGCCTCTTCTGATCTGACAGCGCGAGCGTTACTTAGAGTCAGATCGGGGGAGAGCGGGAGGGGTTAGAGCACGTGAGCTTATTCAGTGCGGCTGGAACAACACACATGTTGATCTTTTTTTTTTTCTTTCAGTACATGTGCCTTCCCTGTTTATTTAGTGACTTCTCTGCCTGTCTGTCTCTCTATTACGCAGTGCTCTGTCTGTGTGTTATGGATCTTAAAAATAAAAGTTATAAGGACACTTGTTCATGTTAATTACAGTCTCAGTTGTTAAAAAATATTTTAAAAGGAGCATCCCACATGAAAATATAACGATCTCATTAGTTGACAGTGTATACCAATTTATAAATTTTATGTCCGTTTGAGGTTTAAAAAAAAAACTTTCTCCTTCCCTGGGAATCGAACTCAATTTTCTGAGGCACGGCAACAATAGGAAAAAAACCCATATAAGGCATATAACTAATAACTCTAAAGAGAAGTATATGGGTGTATGAGAGCATGAAGGCAGCCGTTAAGATGGATATTAGGGAGGCTAAAAGGAAGTTAGAGAGTAGTTTTGCGGATTCTTTCTGTGTCTTAGTAGTCAAGGAGGAGACGAAGCATAGCAGGAACAGTAATGATGAAATTAGAATACACGGCCAGTGAAATAGCAGTTGTTCTTAACTTGCATTTTTCTGAAGTAATTACATGTCAGTAAATGGATAACTACCCAGCAGTAAAAGGGACTACTAAGGAGGTATGGAGTGATTTGGAGATTGTAGAGGGAAAGTACGGGTTGAAATCTGAAGTCTAACAAATCGTCAGATGACATTTATCCTTGAGGACTTAAGGAGGTTAGTTAGCACATATATAAACCTTGGTGCATGTTTTTAGAAATTCGCTGAGCACCTGAGAAATTCCGAGGGACTGTAAAATGGCAAATATTTTTTCATCATATACAAAGGGTCATTGGACAGAGCTATATAAATATATGCCAGTAAGTTTAAGTACATCACAGGTAAATCGATATAAGAAATGATTAAGGATAAGATTGAGCAACACACAGCAAGAACAGGGGTTCTGCTGAACTTTCAGGATGGTTTCAGATGGAGGAAGTCTTGTGTTTTTTTTTTTTTTTAAACATGTTGGAATTGGATGAGGTAGAGATGCAAAAATACAGATATTGGTGTCAGATTTTGGTCCAATGCAGCGTTGTACTCGTAAAAATGGCCATTGCTTATTATTGATACTTTTAACATGCATGAATGATTGTATGAACCTTAACGAGCTAAAAAAAAAAGGAACGCAAAATGTCTGTAATGTGTTAGATATTTTACAATTAACAGTCAAAGCCTAGAGGACTGTAAACAGTGAAAGTAAATATAAGAATGACCCTGGCAAATTTGTCTCTGGTGTCACATAGCATCAGCCAAAGCTGTGGCAGACTCTGGTAAGGAGAGGAAAAAATGTCAAACAATAACCTGTGGGTAGGGAAAATAACAAGCACTTGCCAACATATTGTTCTTGACAATCAGCCACTGTCAGTTATCAACATGGCATTTCAGTGCTTGCTGAATCTGTTAGGACCAAAGTACATCATTCCCATTCATGCCCATGTCACAGAGAAGGATGCATGAGTTTTTAACAGAATTTGGCAGCCTAAAGCACAACGTGGAAGCTGTTAGCTTCGCCACTGATATTTGGAGCAGCGCTGCTTGTCCAGTGTCTGTCATCAGCTTAACTGCAGATTGGATTGATGAGAAGTTTGCTCTCCAGTGTGCTATGCTGTGTGCAAAGCAGTTTCGAGGCTCCCATTCAGCCCACACAGTAGAACATGCATTTCAAGAATTCCGAAAAGTTATGTGCATGTTGTGGTCTGTGACAGTGCCAAAAATATGATAAAAGACATTGGTGACGCTGGAGTTCCAAGCTTTTTCTGTGTTGCTCATACACTCCCGCTGGCAGTAGCATAGGGTGTTTTTGCATAGCAAAGTGTTGCAGATGATCTGACAGTCGCATGTAAAGTAGTTGGGCATTTTAAGCATTCCACCTTCGCATACTCCCGCTTAGAGGACATTCAGCATTGCAAACTACTCTGTGCAGAGTACTGGATGTCCCACTCTTTTTTTCTTGGTCACATGCTCAATTTTTAATGGGGAAACTAAACAGTAAATGCTAAGATGCTTACTTAAAATTAGAAAAATAACGAACTTCACTATTTAAAACACACTATGTATTTTCAATTGGAAGGATTTCATTTACCTCCTTACCTTTTTGTAATTGAAGAGTTTGTTTCAGTTGCAATAAACACCTGACTTTCACTTTGTGTTTTTAATTAATGAAATGTTAATGCTCAAGAGTCACTTAATACTTAATACTCTGGGAAACTCGTAAGGCCTTCTTAAGAGGACAGATTATTTCATATCTTTCCCACAAAAATCAATTAGAAACCAAGAAAGTATCAGAGCTAAAAAGTGAAATTACTAGAATAGATGAAGAACTTCTGAACTCCGCCTCTTGACAACTAAAGAAATTGAACATCTAATTTGTAAATCCAGACATCATTACTATGAACACGGAGAGAAAGCTAATAAGCTTTTAGCTCAACAAATCCACAAGCAAGAAGTTCGCAACGCTATCCCAGTATTCACCAACACGAACGGAGACAAAATCATCATCCATAAAAATATAATTTACACATTTAGAGACTACTATAAATCCTTATATTCTACTGAGTTTAAAGAAGACAGCACATAATCTAATACATTTCTGGATACATTACAGATACCACAAATAGACATTTTTAGTGCAGAGGAACTGGATAAACCTCTGGCGCTATCAGAATTACTAGATGCTATAAAGTCACTTCAGTGTGGGAAATTAGCAGGCCCTGATGGCTACCCTGCAGAATTTTATAAGAAATTCTCCTTTCAGTTACCTTTCCTTCTATTAGCAACATTTACAGAAGCTAGCGACAATCAAACGCTTTCTCAAACTTTTCGCTAAGCGTTAATCACTGTCTTTCCTAAACAAAATAAGGACTTATTGCAATGTTCATCATACAGACCAATTTTACTTCTGAATAATGACGTTAAGACACATTCAAAAATCATAGCTAGAAGGATGGAGAAAGTGCTCCCTTCGGTAATATCACAAGATAAAACTGGATTTATCAAGGGTCGACACTTCCAATCTTCGATGCCTGTTTAATGTAATATAATCTCCAGCAAAGTCAAGCACCCCAGAAATATTATCATTGGATGCTGAAAAAGCATTTGACATGATTTAATGGAAATACCTTTTCACTACATTTAGAGAAATTTAGGTTTGGCCCGAAAATTTGTGCATGGATCAAACTCCTTTATACCAATCCAGAAGCTTCAGTTTGTGTCAACAACATTTGTTCAGATTACTTTAAACTAGAACGAGGTACCAGACAGGGATGCCCCTTGTCACCGCTGCTATTTGCAATCACCATTGAACCACTGGCGGTTTGCTGCCAAAATGCTGATCAGATAAAGGGAATTATCAGAGAAGGACTGGAACAGAAAATTTTAAATAACAATTGTTATGACATAAACCAAGAGGCACAAGTATTGTTGCTGTCGGAAGAAAAGTGAAAACAATGAAAAGAAGTATAGGAAACCTAATGAAGAAAAATTTTTAAATATTCTTCAAAGACAACTTGCATATGCTGAAGGTGTCTTCAGTTAAATATTTATTCTTTTTTTCTTCCTAGAGGCCCAGTTGCCGGCAGCTTTCCCATAATCAAAGTCCCTAGGATCTGGGCCCTCCAAGGAGATCACTCATTGTACACTGTCGTAGTGACTGTACTGCAAAGTCATCAGACAGCCATCTAGTGTTACTGGCCATTTTCAGCTTAATCTGGGGAATGTTCAGAATATTTTGAATCTCCGTTAAACCAGCCATCCTAACTGAAGAATTTTGGAAGAAATAGAATAGCTGCCTTAAGATGTTCAGTTTTGTTAAAATAAGGTACAGCAGCTGCTGCTTGGGCACTCATAAGGGCCAATCGGCGGTTTACACAGTGGCATTTGACCAAGAGTCTCTAAGCAGTTTTGCCACACCTTTGTTTCCCAATTATAACAGCCACTCCATCTGACCCTAGTCCTTCCAGATTAGCAGTTTTCAAGCCTAGAGTGTCCATAGTCTTACTCAGTGTGTTGGTTATAGTCTCCGCTTTGCCATCAATCATATTGTGGGTTTATAGAAAACTAATTCTGACCTCTTTAGTGACCTGGCAAACATATTTAATGTAAATAATTAATTGTTTTACATTTGAGATCTGTGGTTTCATCACACAGAATATTGAAAAACTTTTCTGTGTATATTTTTCAGTTTGTTAGATTTTATTACTGATGCTAAGACATCTTCTTGCATTATTCTTTTAGAGGTGTAATGTGCATTTTTAACTATTAAGATGTTGTAAAAAGGAACAACCTATTTCTTTACAGTGTTCCAACAGCTTTTCAAACAACGTTGTATGTGGGAACTCATTTTTTGCCAAACAATGCATGGATCTTAAAGCTCCCACAAAGGCATCTTTCTGTAAGTTAACACAGATACAGATCTTTCAATTTGACTGATTCTAGTTTGCTCTAGTATACGCTTTCAGAAAAAGGTCAGCAGAAGACTCAATGTGCGTTTTACTTTTTTCATGGTCCAGCAAGCTTTTTTTTGGAATTCTTGTGTATGGCACGTTTACCCAAAGTAACCCCTCCTTGGGGGGTGTTTGTTTATTTCATGCACAATGAGCACCACATAACATTTTCTTTGACCATTAGCCAATCAAAATCTTTCAACCATTGTTTGTTTATGCCAGATAAGCGGTGCTTAGATTTATCAATTGGCAGAGTGTGTGCTGAAGAGACTTCCCCTAATGGACCATCCTCTGCAATATCTTTGTCTGAAATTTCCACATGAGGAGTTGACGCCGCACCTTCATTAGTTTGTGATGTCTCTTTTCTGAAATAACTGAGCAGTGTTGTTTTCTGAACACTTCTTTTGCTCATGTTGGTAAAATGTTTGAAAAAAAATTAAAGTACAGTAGTACCTTGAGATACGAGTGTCCCAATGTACGAGTTTTTTGAGATATGAGACGTCACTAGGTCGATTTTTTGCCTTGAGTTACGAGCCAAAATTCGAAATCCGAGCCATCAAAGAGCATTCCATGGAACTGACGACATAGGAGTTGACAGAACTACAGACGCAACAATATACGGAGGTTCTGCAGGAGATTGGTATCGCGGAGGAGGTTACCTCATAAAGTGAGATAAAGGAAGTGTTTGCAATTTGGGAAAAAGTTTTGAACTGTAAAGAAAAGAAACCCCCTGAAAAAGTTGCAACTGATAGGCAAGTGTCATTAAATAGCTCCGCTGCACCTAACGCTTGACTTTATTGAAAAGAAACATCCTGAAAAAGTTACAACTGATCGCAGCGGCGGCTCTATTTAATGACACTTGCCTAAAGCTTTAGTTTATTTAAAAGATAACCCTGAAAAAAATTGCAACAGATAGTGCAGTGCTATTTAATGACACTTGCCTAACAATTCACTTTATTGAGAAGAAACATCCTGAAAAAGTTACAACTGGTCGCGCAGCAGCTGTATTTAATGACACTTGACTAACGCATTTTAGAAACATTCTGAAAGAGAGGATGAAACAGACCTCATTGGACAGGTTTTTATCGAAAACCCCTGCAGATGAAAGTGAGGAAGGTAAGGAGAAAAGGGCAAAAATCAGTTAATAACATTCAGTTATTCAGTTCAGCCTTTCTCCACCCCCTCGGTCAGCATCTTCAACTCGTCTGATCTCTAAGGTAAATGCTGTACATTATACTGTATTTAATAAAACCAGTTTATTGTAGTACATTCTATTGTATTGTGTTTTTATACAATATTCATTATTTAGAAGTACATTTTTCTTATTTAAAAACCTGTAACAAAAATATTTCAGTGTTTTTAGGAAGTACGGAACGGATTAATGGCATTTCAATTCATTCAGTGGGGAAAATTGATTTAAGATAAGAGAATTTTGACTTAAGAGCTCGGTCACGGAAAAAATTAAACTCGTATCTCAAGGTATCACTGTACCTATGAATAAGACTTTTGAGTGGGAAAGGGAGAGCCTTTTGGATATTCAATTCACACGTGCACTACTGAAGGTACGCATTCTCGACAATGACACTTTAATCTCGACGCTTATGTCGAGAATAAAGTCGACATTTCCACTTTATTTCTATTTCATTCTCGTCGTTTATCTCGAGATTAAATTCGACATGTTGACTTTATTCTCGTCGTTTGTCATTAAAGTCCATCCATCATCCAACCCGCTATATCCCAACTACAGGGTCACGGGGGTCTGCTTGGGCCAATCCCTGCCAACACAGAGCGCAAGGCAGGAAACAAACCCCGGGCAGGGCGCCAGCCCACCGCAAGGCGCACGCACGCATTTTCACAAACCCCGTCATAAGTTATGTAGCAACATGTTGACTTTATTGTCGTCATAAGCATCAAGATTAAAGTGGAAATGTCCAGAATGAAGTCAATATCCCGACTTTATTCTCGACATATAGTTTTTTTTCTTCCCTTTGTCTGAATTTTTTTTCCTAATACGTTTCCGTACAAAACCCTCAGCAATTCCGTGACAAAACTTTTGCTCAGGACACAGTGTGTGCTGCAAGGGTTTCTGCACACTTTTTGCAATATGGACGCAGGTCCAAATATGAGCAGATATCAGAACGGCAGATGGGGTCACTTTAAACAGGAACCACAGTGAATGCTACAAGGATTTTTGCACACTGAACACACCTAATGCTTAAACAATTGTATATATGTATATTGGTTTGCTATGTACTGTACAAGAAGAGAGCCGCTGTATGCTCAGCCACACTATACAGACTGCACTGACGCTGAGACCAGAGATATCACTTCCTGACCACTTTTTTCTGATATCTGACAGGCTGTTTCAACTAGACTTCTTATTTTATCAGTACTCCTCTTGCCCGCCCACCTCCACATCCTCTTTGCTTGATAGCTGCTGCTCTACTCCCGCTATTAGCATGTACAGCCCCCTTTCGCCCGCCCACCTCTCCATACTCCTTCCTACTGTATTAAGCTGCTGCATCCCCGCTATTACCATGTACAGCCCGCTCTCGAAACCCCACCTACCCATACTCTTTGCTTGTGAACTCTGCTCCGCCTCGTCCACGCTATTAGCTTTAGCTATATTTGCCCACCCGCCCGCTCGTTCCTTGCCATCTCTGCAGATTGTTAGATCTGCCTGTGCCTGCAGATCTGCAGCTGTCCTCTCACAATGTCATGCGAGACGACAGCCGGGCGCTCCACTAAATTAGCCGGGCAGAGCGCCCGGCTAAAAGATGCTAGGGAAAACACTGCACAGACCTGGTCTGCAATAGAAGTTAAAACCTGCAGTACTTCTTTATATTCCCTGCTTTGTGCCCCAATAAATGCAAGTTATCGGCAATATACTAATAACCCAATTGTGCTTCACTCACTCAGAATATGGAACCGATGGAGAAGCTTTTATCTGTGGCACCTCTGCAAGAGAACCACCTCTTTCAACCTTCGCAAACATATGAAGTTTTTAATATCTGGAAAAATTTGGGATTAACTTGCTTAGTGATCTTTATATAGACAACATCTTTGCATCCTATGAACAATTACATTCCAAATTTAACATTCCAGCTACACATTTCTTTCACTATCTTCAAATTAGGAACTTTGTTAAACAGAACCTGCCCGAATTTCCTCATCTTGCACCCTCATCCATAATGGGAAAAATATTGCTTAATTTCAAGGACTCAGACACCCTACAATATATAAAATTATTTTACAGTCCCTCCTTTTCAAAGATCCAAGAGGACACTGGGAAAAAGATCTCTTAATCAATATATCAGAAAAGGAGTTGAAAATAGCAATGCAGAGAATTCACTCAACCTCCATATGCGCAAAGCATACAATTATTCAACTCAAAATTATATATCAAGCACATCTGTCTCACCTAAAACTCTCCAAAATGTTTCCAGGGCAAGATCCAACCTGCAAACACTGTGATCAAGTTCCAGCCTCACTGGGTCACAAGTTTTGGTCCTGCACCAAATTAACATCATTCTGGACCAAAATTTTTTAATTACCTTTCAGACAGCCTTGGTGTCACAATCCCTCCTAACCCAGTAACAGCTGTGTTTGAGGTTTTTCCAGATGGGTTTAAAGTGGAGAAGGACAAACAAACTGTGATTGCATTCACTACACTTTTGGCACGCAGACTCATCTTGCTAAACTGGAAGAATCCTAACTCTCCTCTTTTAAGTAAGTGGGAAACCAATGTTTTATACTATCTAAAATTGGAAAAAATCAAATACTCAGAGGATCTGTACAGATTTTGTTCAAAACATGGCAGGATCTAATCAATAATATTTTAGAATAAGCTCTTAAAGCACCGAGGAAGCAATTATTTCCGCATTTCTTTTTCTTCTCCATTCATCTCTATTCCTTATCAAACTCATCAATTTAGGTATGTTTACAAGTCTTTAAGTTTTACCCCATTGGCCATGCTCTCTCTCTCAGGGGTGGGGGTCAACTTGGTCTTAATTCTACTTTTTGTAAAAATTGGCTGATTGTATGGAATGATTACAGTAAAATTAATTAAAAAAAAAAAAAAAACCTCCTAAGGTTTGTGTGAAATTTAAACTTAAATTTACAAATTGGCCCAGAGTTCTTGTTGAACTCATTTTAAAAATAATTGTCTCGATGCACTGTTCTAATTCCCCTCATAATTTTAAATACTTCAATCATGTCTATTCTTAATGTTCTTTTGCTTAAACTGAAAATGCTCACCCGTTGTAACCTAACCTCATAATGAATCTACTGTAGCAGTGGAATCAACCGAGCCACTCTTCTTAACTTTTTCCAGTGCTGCCATGTCCTTTTTGTAGCGTGCAGATAAAACTGTATGCAGTACTCCAGGTGAGGCCTCACCAGTGCTTTATAAAGTTTGTGCATAACCTCCGTGGACTTGAAGTCTAAACATCATGCTATGTACCCAAACTTTGTTAGCTAATGGTTTCTGAACACTGTCTTGCACTTGGCAGTTTTAAATAACTAGTAAATAATCATAAGGCGTACTTTCGATTTTATTCAGCCCTCCCATTGTGCATTCAAATTAGGGGAGCATCAATAAATGTTTTTTCTCAGGCCAAGTACAACCACCGATACTTGTTTTTTTTTTTGTTTTGTTTTTTTTAGTTCCCGCCAAATACTGTTGTAGTGAAGCTGGAAAATAGTATTTGTTTATGACATCAGCTTCACTGTTAACATCAAATATAAAACTCACCATTTGGAATAAAATAATTAAAAATTGAGCAAATAAGACAATGCAGGGTGCATAAATTGTATACAACACCATTTTTAAATTGGCTCAAATTTCACAGAAAAATCACATCAATCAAATTAATTAGGGCTGGGTAATAAAACAATAAAGGTAATTATGGTGAAATAACTTTGAGGAAACATTTTCCTCAAAAAGAAATATGACCTGGTTGATAGAACTCATTCCATTCATGTTTTGACATATAACATGAAAAGCCAATGATGCTAAGAATAGCACGGCGTCGAACCAATAATGTCGCTGGAATAGAGTTACAGGCACATCATGTTAGGTTGACACACACAGTACTGAGTGTTTTAGCAGGTGGCAGCAGGACACGTACTAATGTTTGGGCTGTACCACCTGTACACTATGGAGTTAACTTGTTCTTGTTAAATGCGCTCAAAATATCACTCACACTTACAAACTGTGTTTTCCTTGCACATTGACTTTTGGCAGTCGAGTATGTCTGGCGTGGGAGCAAGATAAAAGAGAAAATGACAACATAAAATGGTAATGAAAACTCAAAAAATCAGTGTTGCCGAAAAAGACACACCAATGGACACAGCCTAATGCTCAAAAGAAGACAACAGTGTTGTTGAAAAGAAGGGTCAGAGGAATTCTGTTGTGTGGAGATATTTTGGCTGTTTAGTCTGATAAGAAGCAGAGTAGCATGCACTGAAAATTATGTCAAAAGCATGTCCCCACAAAGACAGGTGTACTTGCCTACCTTGCCTGTACTCCACGTTATGATGCATGATACTGAAAATGCAGTACAGGCAAGATTGGAAATAAAAATGTTCAAATGGCATAGTGTTTTCAAATAGTGATGTTTTCGTGTGTGTGTGTGTGCATGCATGCACAAAAGAGGCAGAGACAGAGACAGATTTGATCTCATTCAAGTAGTTACTGGAATATACAATAAACACTTTTGCAAAGGTTGAACGAAACAAATGTGCTTTAATCTATACTAATAAAAGGCAAAGCCCTCACTCACTGACTCATCACTAATTCTCCAACTTCCCGTGTAGGTAGAAGGCTGAAATTTGGCAGGCTCATTCCTAACAGCTTACTTACAAAAGTTGGGCAGGTTTCATTTCAAATTCTACAGAATGGTCATAACTGGAAGCTATTTTTCTACATATACTGTAATCGAAGTTGAGCTCGAAAGCCGTGGGGGTGGAGTTTCGTGTGACATCATCACGCCCCCACGTAATCACGGAACTGACTGTCAACGCAGTACATAGAAAACCAGGAAGAGCTCCAAAAGCGCTGAAGAAAAACATGCATTATATAATTGAGAAGGCAGCTAAACAATAAGAAGCGAAAGTGACATATACAACCATATTCATGAGTGCTGCTACTTCGGAAACAAAGCACGATGTAAACCTAAAGTTTAAATTAACTTCATAGACAGGCTGCCGCTAGCGTTTGTCGTGCCCACGGGTAATACGGGATACAAGTTTAATGAGAGGACGCAGGATATAAATGACAGTTTTGATCACTTTGTAACTAAGTTAAAATTGCACGTGAAAGACCGTGCTTATGCAGATTCCAAGAGACTGTGTTTGTGGGGGGATTGACAGTTAAGGCGGGTGGAGGAGTGACGTCCTCATCTCCCCTCTCATTCACCTCATTTCGCTCTGAGCTGAGCTCCGCGGCTAACGCCGTCTTCCAAAACAACTTCGTCACACTGCCACCAAATACTCACAGAAAAATCCACAAGTTAATACATAAACTGTCTCTAGAGTTTCTCCACACTGAATCCTCCAGGCACTACTTACAAAAGGTTACATTGACAATCGCTATAATGCTATTTTTAAAATGTTTCTTTTTCTTAGCACAAGCACAGCTGAGAAGCTTCGATGCAAGTGCTCCATAACGCGTTAAAAAATAATGCATTTAATCAAACTTTGCATTACAAGCAAAGGGGAACTTTTGTCAATGCATGATTTCCTGGTACACCAATTACATTGATAAGCGTGTCCCGATTCATTTTACCCTCGCACCCCCTTGGTTTGAGAAGAAGTATGAAAAAATATGAGGTTAATACAGAAAAACAGATCACCAATTCAAGCTTTATAAATAATCTATTCGCCATCAATAATTGTTTTGGTAAAGACATACTCAGTGTAATCCTCCTTCCATTTTATAATTTTTCCGCCACTAGCCATGATTAAATGAACAGTAAAAAAGTAAGAGCGAGGCGAGGGTGACTTATTCAGGCAGGCAGGCAGGCATTGTATAATGTTAGCAATAAGAGCAGCTTACTACTCAAAATGGTAAATTTGTGGGGGAGCTGGTTTCCAACTGGCGACCACTAGATTATAAATCACCATTTCTTACCACTGCACCACAGAAGCTGTCGTATTAACCTTGCACTTTTTTTGAAAGTGTTTATTTGATATTTGGCCTTTAGTCTTCACACATTATACAGTTGATGTCTACTTTTTGCCATTTATTATTAAAGCATGAAAAATGTTTCTGCTTTAACGGTGTGTTTTACATAGATTGTTGTAGACACAGAACACACATTACACATGAAATTATTTCCCCTTACAACTCTAGGTAGCTCATTCCCAGAAAATCAAGATTGGAACTGGGAGAACTTCTTGCCCTTTCTGTGGCGGTGGGGGGAATGCTATAGCAGGCTGCTTTCTGCTGATCGACACATTTACAAGACAAAAGATGCTGATGGAGAGATGTGAAGGGATTTAAGGTGGGCCAGGATTACAAGTTTTTTCGTAAGCTTTGGTAATTCTAGTGTTAATTAACAAAGAGGGTAGCTGGAGTGGCATCTGGAAATACTTTGGCTCCGTGGAAGTTGGGGTGGAAAACTTCAAGATACAGTATATGCAATCCTCAATGCAAATTGTTACTACACAATACCAACTAAAGTTCCAAATACAACCAGTTTAGTCAAGCAATTAAAGGACCGACACGCAAATCAATACAGATAATTTTGAGAGAGATCTTATTTCTAAATTGTGGAAGCATTAGTGGTAAGTATAAACCTGTAAACTGTTTCATTTTAATTAGGGACGTGATGTTTGTTTTAGTCAGTTAAACATTTAAAGCATCAAGACCAGGAGTCTGCAAATATTTTTAACTTGGAGACAATTTTATTCTGTGCTATTCATTCAGCATTCTTTAACCACTAAAGGGCACTATTGTTCCCTGGATTAACTCCTCGCCACAAAGTGTGCTGATATAGTGCATTGCCTTTTATCTTGTTATGAGCAATTTAAAAATTCTGTTTCATCACATTTACCATATAATGTGAAGTGCTATAACTTTTCAGTGTTCAATTGCATAAACAACGATAACACATTGTTAAACGATAGACACTTGGAATAAACTACCAAGTAGTGTGGTAGACAGTAAGATGTTAGGGACTTTCAAAACTCGACTTGATGTTTTCTTGAAGGAAACAAGTGGATAGGACTGGCGAGCTTTGTTGGGCTGAATGGCCTGTTCTCGTCTAGATTGTTCTAATGTTCTAACAGTGGTGCTACTCCTATGTGTGCTCATGCTTTCAGCTGTGCTTCAAAACATACATATAGAATGCTGGGGCTCATTTGCAGCCTAACAAAAGCACGCTGTGGAACCACAGAAGGTCATGTTGACTTGCTAGTCTTTCTTGCAAACAATTTGGAAGATACATCAGAGTTTCTTCAAATCAGTGACAGCAACTCAGCCTTCTGGGTGTCTGTCAAATTATCACCAATAATAACCTCTGTCTGAGAGACTGCCACTGTCTTGGCAACACCTTCTGGGGCTTGGACTACTCTCTCAAAAGATTCACATGTAAGATTTGTACAGGCTTCTGTCAGCCAGCATCTTCAAATTAAATTTATATGGGTCTGGCGGGATCAAAACCAGTACTCAATTGCCATTTTTGAATTTGCAAAGTTTACTTCTCTTGTCTGAATTATGTTTTTGTGCCTCCTGTGCACACTGCAGATGCTCTATCATGATTGAAGACCACTTAGAAATCTGTTCTGGGAACTAAATGACCCAATCAACATATCTCACCTTGTGAGTTGCATTGCGAACCCTCATCCAATCCTTCTGAAAAATATTCAGCAATCCTTGTGGTTAGCTGCCAAATAAAAGTTTGAATAGACTCAAGCTGGTAGAAGCCTGGGAGAAAGAGAAACATGGCGTCCCAGGAGGTTGAGTTGTCATGGGCCACCCACTGAATAATTTATTTTTTAATGTCTTGTTAAATCGTTCAGTCGGGCCATTCATCTGAAAATGATAAACAGTGGTGCTCAATTGTTTAATTGCAAGTTTTTCACAAAGCCGCTTCATGATATGGGACATGAATGGTGTACCCTGCACAGTTAAAATCTCACGATGAATGCAAGATTCTTCTGCAGATTGGCTGCCTCTGGGTACATTGTCGCATAATCAGCCAACACAAGCATCTACTGAGGGCCAGCAAAATCTAACCCAACACTCTGAAAGGGTACATCCAAAATAGAGGGGAACCCTAGTAGGTCTGAGCGGAAACAACTTGACGGTCAGGGCAGGCACTTCGGCATATATTCAGCCAATAAAAGCGTTTTGAAATATGATCCCTTGTCTTCTCTGTACCAAGATGGCTCCCCAAGACATGGGTGTGTCTCTGTCTGCTCTGGAATACCAACTGCTCAATCCACCCTTCTCTTATGCAATCAGAAGTAACCCGATGTAAGAAACCATCCTTAATGAAAACATGGTGTTTTGAAATTCAGACGCTCCGGCTCCATATAATAAGCATCTTTTGCAAACGTGCTTGTTTAAATGCAAAGTCTGATGCTTTGTTGGTTATCTCCTTTTTCTAGTTCTATACCTTTTTATTTACGTAGCTTTTGGTCAGGGAATGTTATAACTTTTACTTTATTTTAACATATAAATTTACTGAGCTTTTGGCTAATAAGCTTTTAGTTATAAAATGATGGTGTACTTACAGTACCTTGCATTTGTACATGACACATATATCAGTACTTACTAGTGCTTTGACAGTGTTTAATCACATAAATGAGGTTAAACTGTAAATACAAATACAGATTTGCAAAGGTCAAGTTTTACATATAGTTTAAACATAATTTTAACATTTATGTTCATTATCTCTGGCATAGCTGCCTTTGAAATGGAAGAGCAGGCTTACCGTAATGTAAAGAAAAGACAAAGCACTTGAATGTTCCCTGGATACGGATTCTAGTTAAGTATAGAAAATACTGGTGTATTCTGTGGATAGATTAAATTAAAATGTAACTCTTTTGGCACATTCGCAGTAGTTTTGTTTGGAGAAGGAACAGTGTTTAATGGAAAGAGAACCTTGCCAGCTGTTATGCATAGGTATGGGTCTGTCTTGCTTTGGTGGTGTTTGGCAGATAGTGCCACAGGAAATATTGTAGGAGTACAGCCCAAGAAAAATCTAAGTCAGGACGGTCCGCATGAAAACAGGATGGCTTCGACAATGATCTAGAACGCACTTTTAAATCTACTGTTATACCCCAAGAAAGGTAAAACTTGGAATTGTCCTCACAGTCTGCAACCTTTAAGTCATTGAAGATCTTTTTGGTAGATCCTAAACGTACTCTGCTCTTGATATCTCATAGCTGGAAGTAGGGCTGAGCTGATGGTTGATGATAGTGTCCTTAGCTGATTGGCTGGACACATCGTCAATGCAAATAAAAATCATTTATTGGCTCCAGACATTTACAGAAATTTCCTCAAAGTGCCAAACTTCAGCCATTACTTTGTTGTTTTAATCTTGTGTGCCTCACAAGAACATGTTTAGGCATTTGCCTTTGCCAACAGGAGCCGTATGATATTCATGTGCTATGCTAGTTTATCAGGAGTGCACTGTAACTGAGGGAAGGCAGCTTAATCAGTGCATCATGTGCAAAGTTTGAATGGCAAGTGTAGAGGTATATTTATAGCACCCACACCTCTGAGGTGCTTGCAGACACAGAGTGCCCATGGTTTCTTGCTTTTTACTTAAAAATAAATAAAAGATAGCTCACTACTTTTTCAACTTTAGAAAATTTGCTTCTTTTTAACACTAGAATTTCCAGAGCCTACGAAAAAACTCGTAGATCCGTCCCACCTTAAATCGCTTCTTAAAACCGTTCACAGCTCTCCACCAGCGTCTTTTGTCATCTAAATACAATACAGTTTATTTTTGTATAGCCCAAAATCACACAGGAAGTGCCGCAATGGGCTTTAACAGGCCCTGCCTTTTGACAGCCCCCCAGCCTTGACTCTCTGAGAAGACAAGGAAAAACTCCCAATAAAAACCTTGTAGGGAAAATGGAAGAAACCTCGGGAAAGGCAGTTCAAAGAGAGACCCCTTTCCAGGTAGGTTGGGCGTGCAGTGGGTGTCAAAAGTAGGGGGTCAGTACAATACAATATACAGAACAGAACAATTCCTTAAGACAGCATAATAATAAAAATTTTAGAAGTACGGTTTAACAGTAGATGATATGACATAATTAGGTTTGGATATTTTTAGAGTCCTGGAGACCTCATCCATCTAGCTGCCTCCCCATTTGGCCATGCCACGGCTGAAACGCTGCTCGATGAAAGGACCCTCTTTCCCATGATTCCTGTGATCCTCCATCAGGGATGACTTTACCATAGGCAGGCAAACAACTTGGCAGGTGGGCCGTGGCACCAATTGACACACCGAGAAAAGAAACAGAATAGGTGAGGGTTAGTATTCAAATATAATTATCATGTTACTTATGTTATAGTGCTAATGACTAACAACAGAGATGCAGTATGTACAGTTAATCAGCAGCTCTAGTCAGGATATGCTAAACTGAAGTAGTGAGTCTTCAGCCGGGATTTAAAGGCTGAGACTGAAGGGGCATCTCTTATGGAAGCAGGAAGACCATTCCACAGTTTAGGGGCCCTGTAACTAAAAGCTCGACCTCCCACTGTTATTTTATTAATCCTTGGAATCCTAAGCAGACCGGCATCTTGAGATCTTAATGTGCTCAGGTTTGTAAGTCATGATAAGTTCAGACAAGTAAGCGGACCTCAGCCATTTAATGCTTTATATGTTAAAAGGAGGATTTTGAAATCTGCCCTAAACTTAACTGGGAGCCAGTGTAAAGATTTAAGAACTGGGGTTATGTGTTCATATTTTCTTGTTCTTGTAATAATTCTTGCAGCGCATTTTGGATTAACTGGAGGCTGTATAGAGAACAGTTTGAACAGCCAGTGAACACCGCATTGCAGTAGTCAATCCTACTAGAGATAAATGCATGAATTAATTTCTCACAATCCTGTTTATTTAGAAAGCGCCTTAATTTCCTAACATTTTTAAGATGGAAAAACATGTTTTGGACGACTTTGTAATATGCTTTAAATGACATGCTAGAGTCAAAGATAACTCCTAGATTGCGGGCTGATTCAGTAAAATTAATTGGGATTCCAACCGAGTTAAATGACAAAATATTGCTGTGATCAGCGTCATTCCCTCCAACAATTAACATCTCTGTTTTATCTGTATTTAAAGACAAGTAGTTCTCATTCATCCATTCCTTTAATTCACTAACACAACTAATTAAAGACAACATCGGAGAAACTTCATTTGATTTAAATGAAAGGTATAACTGGGTGTCATCTGCATACAGTGAAAATTAACATTATGTTTCCTAATGAGAGATCCCAGTGGAAGCATGTAAAGTGAAAACAGTAAAGGTCCCAGTACTGAGCCCTGCGGACACCATATTGAACTTCTGTGTATAATGATGGAGTACTGTCAGCACATTTCTGTACATACTGGAATCGATTTGATAAATAAGAACTGAACCAAGCGAGCACGGGCCTGTAAGCCCAACATCGCTTTCTAGCCTGTGCAGTAAAATAGAATGGTCAATGGTGTCAAATGCTGCACTTAAGTCCAACAACATAATTACAGTGGAATTTCCTTCATCAGAGGATATCAGAATGTCATTTACAACCCGTGTTAGTGCCGTTTCTGTACTATGACCAGTGCGAAAGCCAGACTGGAATTTCTCAAATAAATTGTAATGCATAAGGTGTGACTGAAGCTGACTGGCGACTACTTTTCTAGTATTTTAGAGAGAAATGGTAAATTTGAAATAGGCCTATAGTTATTTAGTATGTGTGGGTCTAGGTCTGACTTTTTAAGTAAAGGTTTAATGACTGACACTTTTAGTGCATCAGGTACTGTGCCATGCAGTAATGAACTATTGATAATGTTAGAATAGGCTGCAAGAACATCCATTGCACTTTTACTAGTTTTGTTGGCACTGGATCTAGGGAACAAGTAGTGGGCTTCATTTTAGTAATTAAAGTTAAGACTTCCTGCTCAGTTACAGGATTAAAATTATTAAAGTGCTGAATGCAATGTGGACAGGGTCTGCTAAGCTAGTATTTGGTTTGTACTGTGATGCTGAGATCTGGGATCTTATATTTTTAATTTTCTCATTGAAGAAGTTCATAAAGTCTGTACTGCTAATATCTGTTGGTATTTTGCACTGTTGATCTGAATTCCCATTTGTTAATTTAGCCACTGCTCTAAAAAGTACCCTAGGATTTTTATTATTGCTATCTATTAATGTAGAATAGTATTCTGAGCGAGCTTTAAAGAGGGCTTTTTATATTTATTAACACTCTCTGTCCATGCAATTTGAAAGACATGTAGCTTTGTTGTTCTCCATCTGCTCCAGTTTTCGACACTCTAATTTAAGAGCTCAGTTTTTCATTAAACCAGGGAGAGTTTCTATGTGCTTTGATCACTTTTGTTTTAGGGGAGCCACTGTGTCCAGAGCATCTCTCAAGGTCACATTATAATGTGATATTAGCTGATCTAAATTGTTTTCCACGTTTACATTTGATGTTAACTGATCTAAATGGTTTTCCACAATTACACTCGACTTACTCAAGGTATCTATAAATTTTGAAGCAGAATTACAATCTAGATGTCGCACTGTCTTTGTTTTAATCTGCGAGTGCTGGCATGGGCAGAACTAAATCAAATGTAATTAAGAAGTGATCGGAAATAACTACATTTAATGGAGTAATATTTAAATTTTGAATTTCAACTTTGTAAGTTATAATTAAATCTAATGTATGGTTATGATTATGAGTTGGACCTTTGACAATCTGACAAAATCCTACTGAATTTAACAAATAAGTAAAACATTTGCTAAAAGTGTCAGTTTCCACATCAATGTGTACATTAAAATCCCCATCAGAACTACGTGATCATAATTTATAGCCAAATCAGACAGAAGGTTGCTAAATTCAGTCATGAACAATGAATATGGCCCTGGTGGTCTGTAGACTAGCACTATAATTGTGTTGGAATCTGTTTTAATATTTAAAATGAATGCCTCAAAGGATGTAAAGTTGCCTAAATTTTTAGGAGTGATTTGCATTTTGTTACAATGAATTATTCCAAGGCCTCCTCCTCGACCAGAATCTCTAGACTTATGAAGGAACGAGTATCCATCTGGTGACGCCAGCTAGGGAACAGTGTCACATTTACTAAGCCAGGTTTCAGTAAGAAGACACAGATCAGATTTTGTACTTAATATATATCATTTACCAAAACAGCTTTAGTGCCAAGAGAGCGAATGTTCAATAAACAGCATTTAAAACTGCATGGTTCTTTCTGAACTGCTGATATATTTTTGTTTTAATTTGAATTAAATTTCTATTACAGATGCCCCTGGTGGAGTGTCTGGTTTTATCCCTTGGTCTAATTATACACCTTATTTTTGGTTATCAATTAATTTATGGTTTGTATCAAGACTAAATTTACTGGATGCCCCACAACAGGGATTATGGGTAACAGCTTCAGGAAAATAACAGGTGGGATAAAGAACAGCCTGTGATTTAAGATCACATGACTGCGGCCTGGATGGTGCTCTAATCAGTCAACCAGGCAGTTTTGCTGCCATATTTTGGGATAATACATAAGATCCCTCCAGTTAGGATGAAGACCATCTCTTCTGAAAAATCCAGGCCTTTCCCAAAAATCATCCCAATTGTTCACAAATGCTATGCTTTTATTTGCACACCAGGTTTCTAGCCAGCAGTGAAAGGAATGCAATCTGCTATAAATCACATCCCTCTATATAATCTTGGTAAGGGACCAGATACAATTAAATTCCGACATTTTGTTTTAGCTTTGGTGCATAGAGAGATGAAGTTCCGCTTTAATACCTCAGATTGCTGTAAATAAATATCATTAGTGCCGACATGCAGCAATAAGGTAGATACTTCATCGTCGGCAACACGGTCCAGTGGCCTTTATGACAGAAATCTTGGCCCCTGCAAGGCACTTAACATTAACTGCTGGTTTAACATAGTTTGGAATTCTAACATTCCGCACTATGGAATCGCCAATTATGAGCACTTTATTATTCTCAGTTTCCACAGGCGCGCTGCGGAGAGCTGAGAACCTGTTCTGGGTCCGAATTGGTGACCTGGGTGCTGGGGACTAAATTTTGGATTCTTAGACCCCGTCTTACTGTTACCCACTCGCCCTGTGGCTGAATTGGTGCTGCTGATTTCGGCCTCGCACTGACTACAGTGGGACCTGGAGAGACTGAAGCCGAATCAGATGTAGCCGAATTGTCTAAACAAACCGAGTCGATCCAATTTTCGGTTTGCCTAATTGCTATCAGATTCCTAACGCGGTCCTCCAATTCGCGTATTTTCCCGACCAACTCTAAATTAACTAAACATTTTTGGCAGGTGAAGCTATCTGCACTGTCGGCCGGAAAACCTGAGCTGTACATACTGCAAGACACACAACATATAAACGTGCCCTTGATGGGCAGAGAGCAGATAGAACTTACATTAAATGTTGAAGTCATCTTTGCCGTTTTTATAGGTGCTTCGGCGCTTTCCGTGTTCAGCTGAATCACCGTCGCTTTAAGTTTCCACCACCCGCTGAGCGATCGACTTTAATTTCTCACTGCCGGTTATTTCTACTGGTCAGCTGCCGGCTTTACCTCAGGTGAACTTGCTCGGGTGCTTTCGAAGGGCTACGTGCCTGTGGGAGACGCCGCTGCTCTCTGCTTCCGCTCGCTGATCCGCTCTCTGCTTCCGCTCGCTGATCCGCTCTCTGCTTCCGCTCGCTGATCCGCTCTCTGCTTCCGCTCGCTGATCCGCTCTCTGCATCCGCTCGCTGATCCGCTCTCAAAATGTGCTGATAAACTCAGGCTGCAAGCAGCCGGCTATTCCTTCCTCCCCCCCACCAACTTAGAATGTGCACAATCTTCTCCCAGCTCATGCCTTGATTGATTTTCTGGGAGTGCAGTGGAGTTTGAGTGGAAATAATAGATCGTTGTTTGGAACACACGAATTTCATGTCTGTTCCGTTTCTACAGTAATCTGTGTAAACACATTGTTAAAACAAACGTTTTTTATATTCTAGTAGTAGATGACAAAATGTAGGCATAAACTATATAATGTATGTAGCCTGAAGTCCAAATATCAAAAACACTTTCACAAAAGATACAAATATAACACAACAATTGCGCTTTTATTCAAAAATATAACTGCAGAAAAAAAAGCCGCTTTAGCATGCGACATTGACACTCGTTTATTATTACTTCTTCCGTGGCACAATACAATCAGCTGCTAACTGAAAATCAAAAGGTTGCGAGTTCTATCCAACACAACTCCGTTTTGAGAAGTAAAGTGCTCTTAGTCTTACTATTTTAGAATAAAAACATACATTTGATTTCAGTCTGTAACGGCCGGTGTAATTAATTTGATACTTGTAAAGGTTAGCTTTGTTTTTTTGTTTTTTTTTTTTGGTCAGGTTTATTATCTCAGCCGCGTTCATGAGCCCAAACACACCCCAACCCCGCATCTGACACTGCTGTTTTTACATAGACACGCTATAACCGAGGTAAACTCAGCTCCCTTCTACATCGGAGCAAGAATGCACATACCATTGCTTGCATACTAAAGTGTCAGCAGACACTTTTCGTGGTATTACACACATTTTTGAGCCTGCCCTCTGCACACTACTTGTGACTTTAGGTAGGAAGTAAATAAATAAAGGTAAATCGTGTCATAAAATGATTTCTTCAAAAGTCACATATATTTGTCACTTTCTGTTTTTAAAATGTGCGTTGATCACCGCCAGCATGTTGTAGCTCACAGCATCTGGCCACCTGCATGTTCTTGCGCGCACTGAATGCTTGCACTGAATAAGAGATAAATATACAGTCTGACTGAGAGAATCAGACTGAAAAAAAGCAAACATTTAGAAATGCCATACTTTTACAGCTGATCTGACGTTGTACGCTTTCAAATAATATTGCATTAGTGCAACAATGTTTTCTGATTGGTACTATTCAGGTCATAAAATGATTTCTTCAAAATGTCACATGTATTAGTCTCCTTTTTATTCCGCTGCCTCGCTGACATCATGCACCAGAAGGTGTGAGCTTATTTAGTGCGGCAGGAGCACGCAGGTGGCTGGTTGCTTGTACTATCAGAAGCTTTTTTTTTAAATGTGTGTTGATCACCGCCAGCATGTTGTATGTAGCACACAGCAACTGGCCACCTGAATGAATTTATCCCAGCATAAATTCAAAACCGATCTGACGCTGTTTGTTTTCAAATAATATTACATTAGTGCATTGATGTTTTCACATATATTGTCTCTTTCTTTCAGGTGTGCAATAGAAACCACAGCATAGAGAGAAGTGTGTAGAACGCTTCTTGCAGGAAGAGGTGATGGAAAAAGCAAAAATGATGCAGCATCAACAAGCTTCAGTTCTTTATTTACCTTTAGTTGCCTTTATTTACTCACTTCCTACAGTGTAAATGCACAATTAAAATGCAGAGCTTCCCATATACATATACAAAGTACAGCGATGGCAAAAGTGTGATGTGCATTCTTGCTCCGACGCTAGATCTGCAGTGTATCACAATACATTCTCTTACCAATGGTAGCGAAATGAAGTGTCTGCATGCACTTTTTGTGGCATTACACATGTATTTTTGAGCATTTCCGTGCCAAATAAATAACATTCGAGCTATAGGGCGTCTTTATGTGATCCAAATAAATAAGTAACATTCGAGCTATAGCGCGTCTCCACATAAGTAACATTCGAGCTATAGCGCGTCTCCACATAAGTAACATTCGAGCTATAGCGCGTCTCCAAATAAATAACATTTGAGCTGTAGCGCATCTTTATGTGATCCAGTTTTTCACATAAAGGCACTTTATTTCTATTGCATTTTAGCATTGCCTATGTTACCTCTCGCCAGAGTGAAACGTGTGGTGTGTTGAGGATTGGATGTTCTTTTACCTTCTAACATGACGTGGCATATGCTGGTGAAACTGTGGAGGTGAAAAAACAAGGTGATGACAGCAGCTGAGGCTGCCTCACATGCACATGACCAACAAAATGAAGAGCTGGTTAGGATAAAAGGGTGTATGCTCAGTCTATTTATTCTTCAACTTTCTGTAAAGTTGAATGTTCACATGCAATTAAGTAGTGTATAGCCTACGTGTCCTAAAACTACCAGGGCATTTGCTTCAACAGTTCAGTTATGTATAAACATATTTGCGTTGCAGAAAATGGATGCTGTAATTAATAATTATCGTGGACCACAATATTAGATAGCAATAGGGTTCTGGCTAATTTTGTTTTAAATGTTCGCTTTTATTTTACACAGCTGTTTTATTTGCTGTACGACGTGAAGACAAATTACATTCTTTTCCTTTTTAAAACTTTTTTTATTTAAAACTTTTTCTCTGTAAAATACTTACATATGCTTTTTACAGGTATTAAATGACTGTGCAACAAAAAAAATCAGACCTACAAAAATTTGAAAAATAAAATACTATAAGTCAATGACGGTTATTTTGTTAGGGCAAAGTACTTTCAACAGAAAATACATTTGTGGTGTAATTCAGTGCATGCCTGCAGCATGGAGGTACTTTCCATAGTCTATGAAAATCAGTGTTTGAAGTGGGCCAGTTCAGTTGCCAGCATTTTTCCTTTTTTGCCTCAAGTGTACTAGTGGTAAGTACATGCATACAAGTGTTTGCTGGCACTTCTAGCAGTTCACAACCCTAGAACGGCTGTCACTCTGCACTACTTTCTAAACTAGTTTAATCTAGTCTTCGTACTTGTGAAGGTGGGGGAAATGGCCTCCCTTAAAATTATTGAAGAAGGTGATAAAACAGCACTGGCAGTTACTGTATTTGTTCGACTTCAAACATAAGTGATAATGAGGTGGGGGGGGGGGGTAAATCACGTTTTTTTTAAGTTGGACAAAACTTTAAATATTCTTAGTTCTAAGTAGGCAACAATAGGCATTATTTTTACATATATTGATCCATGTGTGGTAAAATGCTGTAAATGTTCAAGGGTGAAAAGCAAAGGTATAGAATGGAAGATATTTTTATTTCATACAATTTGATGTTTCTTCATTAGAATCCTTTTTTTTTTTTTTTTTTTTTTTGGAAAATGTCCACCAACATTGCAGGTTCATACGGTCATGGAAAAACCTGGAAAAGTCATGGAATTTGAAAAGAGTAATTTCCAGGTCTTGAAAAGTTTTGGAAAATTAAATAAAGTAAGTCATGGAAAAGACATGGAAATCTGATTGACTCATCTGTATCATGAAGTAAATGGTTCCTTTAAGATTGAGCAAGAAACATTTTTATATGCTAACAACTTAAATTTTCGCGCAGGTCTGTAGTAACTCGGCACGCTGCGTGTGGTGAGCGTCAGAGATGTGGTTTTCTACTATCAGGTACGCAGGAGATTCAGTAGCTAAATGACGATTTAACAATGCATGGCTTCACTTGGATAAGTATAAGAGATGGCTTGACAAAGACCAGGACTCGTGACGAGTGAAATGTCGACTGTGTAGTAAAACGCTCAACATATTGAACATGGGAGATACAGCGCTAACTGACCATGCAAAGGGGGATAAGCACCAGGCTGTTGCTGCGTGTGAATCGTCTCTCAACCCCATGACTGGCTCCAAAGAGTCTCCAACCTGACACCTCCTGCCAGCTGTAGTACTTCCCTCTCATCCACCTACAAACAAGGGCAGATTTCAGATGCTTTGTCCAGAAACGAAGCCCTAACTGCAGAGGTACTATGGGGTACTAAAGGTGGCAAATTCTCACTATTCTTACAAGTTCTGTGAAGAAACAAGCCAGTTATTTCAAGCTGTGTTTCCTAACAGCCAGATTGATGCTAGATTTGCATGCGGTGAACGCAAGTGCTTGTATATATGTACGTTTAGACTGGCTACTGACTTTAAGGAAAAGACTTTATCTGAAATATGAAAACAAAGAATATGTAATGTATGATGAAAGTCTGAATCGTCATTTACAGGCTAAACGTTTAGACATGCATGTCAGGCTTTGGAATGGCCTCGAAGTGAAAGCTAAATAAATTGGGTCAGAGTTTATGGGCCATTCTGCAGCTCATGAAATCGCTAAAAAAATGAAAGACTTGCTTTCAGAGATCAGAATCACAAACATGAATTGGAAAGTGTTTGAAATGCTCCAGAAGCAAGTGCAGCATGATGTGGGGAAGTCACTAATTAACATTGGTTCATGTGGGTTGCACATTTTGCATAAAAGTGTTCAGAGGTGGATGCAAATCCACTGAATGAGAAGTTGAACACAGACTCTTAAGCTTGTATTGGTTGTGCCATGATTGCCATGCTTGTCATGAAGATTTCATGACAGTGACAGAATGTAGGATGCCCATGCTTAAATTTTGCAGGCACTGGTGGATAGAGAATGTCAGCATATCAGAAAGGGAATGCTGCTCTGGCCACATGTCAAGCACTATGTTAAGATGGTAGAGCAAGTTAAACTACCCAATCCAAAAGTGAAGTCCTATGAAGAGGTGAAGAACCGCTTTGCTGGTCCTCTCTTTACAGTGAAAATGGGGATATTTAACAGCATTGCAAGAGAAATCGCCACCTTCCTCACCATATATCAAACATACAAATCCAGGCTACCCTTCCTCTCTCAGGACATGCACAAACTGACTAAAGGTAAGCATTTATCTGTATACTAATAATACTATATACTAACATATTGATGGTGTACTTGCCTCAAGCGTAGTGATATGCCAGGAGTCTCACTTTTTTGTCATAAAGGTGAAATCATTAGAATATATAAAATAGTACAGTATATATTAGGAATAAAATAGTCTCCTGTGTAAACTGTATATATAGTTTAATATGCCTGCGCTACTGTACTTTAATGTCAGTTTGTGAGGTTGTACTCATTGTGAAAAGAACCACTGACGTACTTGTATCATCTAAGCTAAGAATGTGCAATGACTTATTTGGTCTGTTTAAATAAGGAAATATGACTTGTACATTTCTAAATTATGAGTGATAAACCTAGAAAATCTCTTCGATTTAATTGTTTACAGGGTTTATGGGATGATTTATAAAGGAAAAGCACCTGGAAACGGCTTCAACCACACTGAAGCTCCTTCATGTCCCTTTTCAGCACAGCAAATTGCACAAGGAAAGTTCTAAGATTGACATTGAATTTGTAGTAGAGGCCACACTGAAACAAGTGAGGTCTTCCAAAAACATTTCAGAAAGACGAAGATAGACTGCAAGATGCTTTTGATTACACTCCTTGAGAAGTTGCTAAAAAAGGCTCCAGTGCATCACATATTAGTGAGAAGCATGAAGTGTCTTGACCCAAGATGTGTGCCAGTCAGTTGAAAAGAATGCTGCACATACTTGTTGAAGCTAAACACATAGATGAGACAATGTGTGATGATGTCCTTAGATAGTTTAGGGAGTTCTGTGATTTGGAAGCTCTTCGTGCAAAATTTGTGGAATTTGACCCCAAAACGGATCGAGTGGATAACCTGCTGTATGAGACAATGGGGGGAAAAAAACATAATTTTCCAGTATGTGGAATGTGGTCAAGATTCTACTGGTCTTGTCACATGGGCAGGCCAGTGTGGAGAGAGGTTTTTCCATTAACCAAGAACTGATTGTGGTGAATCAGAAGGAGAGGTCTCTGGTGGCTCAGAGGCTCATTGTTGACCATGTCAGGGGCATAACCATGGTGGAGATCACAAAAGAGCTACTCCTTTTAGCTGCAGGAGCCAGACAGAAGTACTATGCCCACCTGGATGAATAGAAAATAAAGAGCGAGCAGCAAGGTTTTTAGTTGAAGTGAAAGACCCCCACAGATGAGCTGTATGAATTGAAAATGAAGAGGGCTAGGGTGGAAACTGACATTTGCGCCCTCAAGAAATCAGCTGATGAATATGCTTAGAAAGCTACAAGCAATCTGACCTTCATCACTAAATCAAAACGTTTGTGGCGAACTGCAAAAGAAAAAGCATCTCTGCTGAGTATTGAAGGGCATATTGCTAAAAAGCTTGCAGAAATGAAACAATGAACTTTGTATGGATTGTTTTCACAGGATTCAGAGAAAGAAGGCGGTCATTTTTTAACATTAAGTTAGATTTAATATGTTACTGCTTTAAACAATGTATTTATTCCAATGGACAGTTTCCACTCTGATACTTCTGCCTTCTGAAGTTATTGTCAGTGTTGCTGAACACTTTTACTTATTTGTATTTATTTTTTTTTAATTTATTGTTGCCTTCCATTCATGTACGGTAATTAGGGCTACATAATGTTTTTCAGGGTTTACATGGTGCTGGAGTGTCAGAAATATGTAAATCTTTATTTGTATGAAACCACATATCTTGTCATTATTTTTGTTTAACAATATTTTGGTAAGTTTAAACATAAATTTGCCTTAGAATAACTGAAAAGTCATGGAAGTTTTTTTGTAAAAATGTGTGTGAACCCTGACATTGATATCTATAAAAAAGTGATTTCAAAATGCATAGAGTGACAAGTGTGAAAGCTTTCTTTAATAAATAAATTGCAGAGTGTGGTTTGATATCCTCTGGTAAGGCAATATTAAATCAATGTAGATGCAAATTTTCTTTGGTTTGTCTTATTTTTCATCATGTTCACAAAGATGTGTTGAAGGGCAGTTATTAAAGTCATGTTAGTCTTGCTTGTTTTTGTTAAATGACGAACAAAAGGAACTTTTGAATACTTGTACTTTTTAATGTCAATCCTCATTGTCAATTTTTTTGTGTACAGTACACATTTTCAAAAACTGTCTTTTTAATAGCATGTGCACTATGTTTATTTTTTGTTCAGTTTCTATTTTAT
Source organism: Polypterus senegalus (assembly GCF_016835505.1). Taxonomy (NCBI): domain Eukaryota; kingdom Metazoa; phylum Chordata; class Cladistia; order Polypteriformes; family Polypteridae; genus Polypterus; species Polypterus senegalus. The sequence goes on from NC_053170.1 coordinate 78,279,456, forward strand.
CATTTTATACAGTAGTGATATTTTAAAATATAAAAAAATCCGATTAGCTGACTCAGTTCATCCTTTAAAAAAAAAACAGGTTAACCTCTTTAGTGTTACTTTTTTCTCAAAAAAAAAAATGTAAATAGCGTTGCATTATTCAAAAAACATTTTATTAACTCGCATCTTTCTACTCTAAAACATGAAAACAAAAGTGTAGAAAGTATAATACCACTAATAATAATGTAGTAATAATGAAGATGAATAATATGAACAGAATTCTGCACTTGTGCAAATCATGTGTCACCTTTGGTTTCACTGATTGTTTAAATTTCACTGCCTGAAGACAGATTCACTTCGTCATTACTGCTGATGAGAGGCATTTCCTACAAGACACCATTATGAGGCTAGAAGAAGACTTGTCAACATCGCTGCCTAGGTAATGCTCGGGTCTTACACAAGACACATCTGTAACATTGCCTGAATGACATTTCGGGACTAACACTTTTAGCACTGTTTTTACACCCAGAGTGACACTCTGGTCTAATGCTAAGTAGGTTAAAACAAATTTTTTAGTAAGGCGTTTAACTTGGCCTGGGCAATATATTGAGTACCACGACTCATATGAATATTTTTTTAGTGCATCATTTGAAAATAAAACTATTTCGATATATTAATTTAATAGGTCCACCAAACACAGTTTGTAATGCGTAATGTCTAAGGTTCGAATGCTTCCTAAAGGCTGTCTTCATTTGCTTCTTTTCCACTGCAGTGGGGCTTTGTTCCAATCTAAAACCAGGTTCCAATGCCATACTGGTTTTGCTGTGCTGATCTGGCAATAGGAAGCTGTGTTTTCAGTACTGGTGGGCAGAGTTAGCAAGGCAACTTCAGAAAAAGAAACATGGAGGAAAGCGGTACTGTTGATCTGTGGTGGTGTGAGAAATTAGTTTTGACTTGGTGCTAATATGTCAGTTTATATAGCACTATAAGCAAGTTTTGTCACAAAGAAGCTTTTAAAAATATAACATTACCATTAAAGAACAAATGCTGCATATAGGATACAGCTTGCCACAGTCAGAAAAACCAATAACGAGCTGTAACTGGTTAAACAATATGCTTTATAACTAGCTGTTTGTGCACTTTGAAGTGTTTGTGCAACATGTTTGAGCTGTTTAATTAAGTAGTTTTCATGTAAGCGCACCTGTATCATCTCCACCTTGTTTATTGTTCCCCAGTTTCCTCAGATAAATTCCAATGTTTCTGCCCCATTGTTTACCTTGCCCTCCAGTCCTCTGAGGGAATGGCTTTGAATCTCCTCCTACACTATGGACTAATGGATTAGGATTTGAATTTGTTAGTTCTGAGTAAGCAGTGTGTTTGAGGATACCATGTTTCTGTTCCTTTATTACAATTACCAGTTCATTTTCGGTTCTTAATGATTTTTTTTAAATTGCAAAATAAGTTCGTTTTATATATTGAGATGTTCTCAATGCTTAGAGTAGCACGCTGCTGTTAAGTCATTATTGCGTAACAGGTGTGATCAGTGACTGGGTCAAAATGACATCACTTGGATCCCTCTGGGCTCAGTTGAAAATGCAGGCATTGTGACTAAAGCCCGCCTCCTGCTTAGCAACAATGGCTGAAATGGAGGCAGAAGTGAGTAGTGTTGTCCACAATGATTTAGTGGCAAAAAAAGGTACAAATATGACGCCGATTTTTTGGAAATGGTTTGGCTTCAGGCAAAATGATACAGAACAAAAACTGTTACATGTAGACTTCGCAAGAGAGAAGTAGAAACAAACACTGGCAACACATCAAAATATATTTGATCATTTGAAAACAAACTTTACAAAGTATGAAGAATGCATTAAACTTCATGAGGCCTCAGTTCAAAACACATCAAAGCACACTGCCAGTAAACAAGTTGCACTAATAGCAACATTCACTTATTGCATGCTGTATGAAAAGACAAGCCACAAAATGAAATAACAGCTGCCCTAAAATGCCACATTGGAAAAGATGTGGTTCTTTTTGCTACAGTCAATAAACATGGATTTCAGAAAGTACAGTGGAACCTCGGTTCACGAACGTCTTTGTTCACGTACAACTCGGTTCACGACCAAAAAGTTCGCCAAACTTTTGCCTTGGTTCACCACCACACACTCGGTATACGAACAAAGTCAGTTTCCCTTTTGGTTTGTGCGCGCCTATGATTTCCGCACGTGTTGCATTGTTCTCAGTCAGATGTGCCTTCCTGCTGCTGAGAGAGAGAGAGAAATAGAGCTAGCCACGTGCCTGCCTGCTACTGACAGGGGGGAGGGGAGGTTTGCGTGCACGTACATGCCTGCCTGCTACTGATGGGGGTACAGCAGAGAGAGAGGAGCCACGTGCGTGCCTGCCTGCCTGGCTGGTTCATTGTTCTCAGTCAGACGTGCGTGCTTTACTTGAGCTCTCTTTGTGCTCTACTGTATTTTGTGTGCTTTTGCAGTTAACTATGGCTTCTAAGCAAGTGAAGAGTGGTGAGAAGAAAGTTTTGAAGAAAATTGAAATCGAAGTAAAGAAAGAAATTATTGAAAAGTTTGAGTGTGGCGTTTGTGTTACTGATCTTGCTGCCGAGTACAAGAAGTCAAAATCTACAATTTCGACTATTCTAAAGCAGAAAGAATCTATTAAAGCAGGTGATATTGCAAAAGGAGTTACAGCGTTAACCAGGCAGATGCTTCAAGTGCTGGAAGAGGTGGAAAAACTGTTTACCAGTTTACTCATTTACCAATTTGAGAACCCTTGTGCTTTCAAGCAGCACAATGTAAACAAAGCCAGAATGCCAGTAATGTGGAGGGCAAACACGAAGGGTTGGGTCACAAGAACTTTCTTTTTGGAATGGCTGCATGAGGCTTTTGCTCCCACCAGCTAAACAGCTAAAAACACCAGAAACCCAAGAAATCACAAGAGAGAAAACCCCTGAAGGAAAAAACTTCATGCCAGAACTCAACTCAAGCAAGGTTAGTTTTCTTGGTGGTTTTTGTATTACGGATTTTTCAGTTCGTAGCGTAAATTGTTGCAATGTTACTTTTCTGTTTTTTCAAATTTTCCTTTTTTTCCGCTGTGCTTAAAACTCATTTTAAAAAAAGTGTTTACAGCGATCGGAATGCAAGGCTAAAATAGCGTGATCTTGTTACTTTTTTGGTTGCTTGTGATTAGTTTTTAAATACACTTTGGATTTGTTCTAATGTTCCTTTTTTTTCTTGCTGTGCTTAAAACTCATTTTAAAAAAAGTGCTCCATGTGCTGCTGACGGAGGGGTGTGTGTGTGTGTGTGTGCGTGCGCGCGCTACAGAGAAAGAGAGAGAGAGAGCGCGAGCGAGCCTGCTCGTGTAGCTGAGCAGGGAGCCTGGGTGTTTTGTGTCAGTGTTATTCAATGCTTTTACATTAGTTTACTATTGCACTGTGCATTCTATGGTGTAATTAACTATATATGTGCTTTACATATATTTACATACAGTTCGTACTGTCTGGAACGCGTTAATTGTATTTACATACAGTCCTATGGGGGAAAACTGCTTCAGTTCACGACCAACTCGGTTTCCGACCAAAGTTCTGGAATGAATTATGATCGTGAACCGAAGTTCCACTGTACTGAAAACAATTGATCCCAAATATGCCCTTCCTAGTCAAGAAATACTTTGATGAATAAGGTGAAGGAAAAAAATTATGAATTGGCTTCAGAATGTAAGCCATTTCCACCACATCCAATCTGTAATCTAGTATTTTATTGAGAGTTGGGAGATGAAAAGAGTTTGTCTTCAGACAAGCTGTGTGCCAGATGACCATACCGGAGAAACCACAGATAACACTGCTAAAGTAGTTAAAGCTGTCGATTTATACAAATGGAAGAGACTACAAGTGCTTTGATGTGCGTGCATGCATGTATGAGATTTTATATTAAAAAATAATGTAAATAATAAAGAAAACCTTTAATTTGAGTTTGGTTTTAGGGAGAAGCATGAGTGATCCTCTTTGAATGGTCATTGGTGAACGTAAGAGAATAATTGCAAGTTTTTGCAAGAGAAGGGTTTTGACAGCAGCACAGAAGGAGCTCAATCTGCCTTCTCATCAGTTCACAACAGAATCCCGTACAAGAGTCGGATCAAGGACAGTAATGATCCTAAGGGTGTTGGAACAAGAATCACCTCAGTTCTCTTTTCTTACAAGAAAGCCAGACATCTTACCCCACCTAGCAGTAAATTGATGTTCTGGAGTCAACCAACTAGTAAAGCTCTCCAACCCTTCCTGGAATTTTACAGGTGTGCTCTCACTGCATTCCTTTATCATAGTCTTCTATATTGAGTCTGTGTTACACCTTTTTTTAAACTAGCTTCTTGGCTCACCAGCAGGAGGACAAAGTTTAATACAGTAATCCCTCGCTATATCACGCTTTAGCGGCTTCACTCTATCGCGGATTTTATATGTAGGCATATCTAAATATATAATGCAGATTTTTCGCTGCTTTGCGGGTTTCTGCGGACAATGGGTCTTTTTACTTCTGGTACATGCTTCCTCAATTGGTTTGCCCCATTGATTTCATACAAGGGACGCTATTGGCGGATGGCTGAGAAGCTACCCAATCTGTGCACACAGTTAAGTTCCTGTGTGCTGATTGACTCAGCAATGGAGCACCAAATTCAATTTTGCTGTGTTAACCAGGAAGTCTCGTCTCGCTAATTCAGCATCAACGTGTTTTCCTGTGTAAAGAGTTAACTTTTGTGCTCTTTTGTGTTTATCTTTGCGCATAGTCAAGCCCTTAGTTATGGCTCCAAAACAATCTGCTACTGCTTCAGGGGCCATGCCCAAGCGCCAACGGAAGATGGTCCAAAAAAGTAAAAGTTTTGGATATGTTGAAGGAAGGGAACAGCTACACTGCTGTAGGACAGACACTATTAAGGCATCAATGACTCCACAATCCTTTTTATTTAAAAAGGAGGAAAACAATATAAGATCTACGGCCACAGTGTCCTTTAACCAGAGCACAAAACAAGTTGTAAGTGGACGTAATAAGGCGGTAGTCCGGATGGAATCTGCTTTAGGGATTTGGATTAAAGACTGCCAGGAGAACAACAACAGGGGTGCTACACAGTCGCCTGAAGAGGCTCCTTTAGAAGAGCTGTAATGCTCTCCTTTGTTGTGCAGTAAAATTAAACTCATTGTTATCGGACAAGTCGTTGTGTCATTGTTGGTGAATAACCATAATTTTCTACGTACAGTACTTAGTACATGTACATATATTTAGTGTCACTGTACACACATTTTACTGTATACAATTTTACTTGCATTGTACGTATTTATTGCTGGTGGCAAGTCTATCGTAATGGCTGTAACGTGATATCGGAGATGCTCTATCTTTAAAATAATATTTAGGTTTTACTGTATATAAACTGTGTTTGCATACATAATTTCAACAAATCTTACCTAATATCTAAGAGAATACAAAGGGTTTATGCTGTATAACTGTATGGGAAATGTTTATAAGAGTGTGGGAGAGTTTATAAGGGCTTAAAATATATAAAAATAACCATATAAACATATGGTTTTTACTTTGCGGATTTTCACCTTCCGCGATCGAGGAGGGATCACTGTATGTCAGTTAAGACCAAGTTAAAGTTTGACTCTTCCGCCTAACAACTACTGGACATTGTTTTATCGATCCACTTTTTAAAAGATCTTACATTTTACTGGCAGCCAAAAAAGAGAAGCGAAGCCTTAGTAGCTCCTTTAAGAGGCCAACATCTTCATCCACATTGTCTCTCAGTGATAAAACTGAAGCTGAACTTTCAACTTGCCTGAAGCAGCCAAAGTTTTATTTTTATTTTTTTTTGTTTTGTTTATGGCAAATCCACTAAAGTAGTTAAAGCACCTACTCGTACACTACCTAAGTATAGTCAGAAAATTGGCTTTCCTGTGCATATTTATTCTTTATATGAATATCTTGCGATAATGTATATTGTGTTTATGCCTGTGCTATTGTAAAGTAAATCATATAAAATTATTACTGGTGAGTCAGACCCCAAATTTTTAATTATTAGAACAATATAACTACGAAGAATTATTGAGTAAAATTAGATAGGAAGAAATATCAATGCATATCATATGTCGGTATTTGGTCCAAAAGTATTGTGATTTGAATTTTCAGCCAAATTGCCCAACCTTAAATTTGGCTTACCCTGACATTCTGACCTGTCCTTTCAGTTTACATTTCTGTCCAGGTGCTCAGGATGATTTGCATTTGTATCATACATAATGTTGTTCATTCAGGGCTTTCACTTAGATTTGTGTTTTTTTGCAATTTATTTAATTCTGGTGTGTTGTCTTTCTAATTCAAAGTTTTCTGTTTCTTTATTTAGTGTTGTATGCTAATCTTATTTTATATCCAGTATTGAGTATTTGATCTTTTTTTTGCTTTTTCACTGTTGTTAATTTTGAAATTCTGTGATGTGCTTTAAATCTGGGAAGATGCACTATATAAATATTATTGAGTAAACTGGTCCTTTTGAGAAGAAACATCAAAATAGAACTACCAACTGTTACTGTGAAACTGGGCCAAGTAAAGCACCTAAACTGGATTCAGTCTGAAAAGTATATGCATATATATACATTGGCTGTGATTGGTCTTGTGCTGAGGGTGCATGGGCTGTTGGTCAAAGGATGTCAGCGCAGCTTTTAAAATTGGGGCCGGTTACCAAAAGACAAAAAAAGGTTTTGTAATTTGTGTTTCAAGTTCCTGTCTTTCTGCCTGCCTTCTTTTGGGTCACCTGTACTTATTCGTTTTGTCCTGGAACGTTTCGTGATTGGGGTCTGGATTGTCTGCCTTCTGCCTGTGTACATGGGGGACTGTAAGTGGATTCATTGCTATCCTGCGAAGAAAGAAGCACTCCTGAACCCGTCCACCTGTCTTTCACCATTTCAGGAACTACCGGTAGGACTATCTCTACATTCCCATTCAATGTACGGATCTCTGGACTATCTATTTTCATCATTACATTTCATCTGTTGCTGTTTTTCATGGACTTTACTGTGTGTGTTTTTGTTGGTGCTTTGTTGTATTTAATGTACGTATAATCGCCGTAAGGGGAACAGGGGTGGTATCTTTGTTTTCATTACATTCTTTATTTGCTGTTTGATTACCGGTTTACTTTGTTTTTGTCTCTATTTCTGAGTGTGTACGGATCGGGACAAGGCTGGGTGTGTCCCTGGAATCTACACCATAAAAATGAAATAAATCACGTCTTCTCGACAGTGTGAATCTTAGTGGCTCCGGACCGCTACAGCAGTATTGATTTCTCCTTGCTGCTGATTGACACTGACGCATCTCCAACTGAGAGTTCTTGTGTTTTCTGTTTTGTTCTTCTTAATCCTTAAACCAGCGCAACTGGCTATAGTCATTTCCCAGTGCCATGTGCCAGCACGTAGGAGACGAGTATATTCGGCGATGTCCATTCATTGAATGCCGCAACCGGCTATTGTTGGTCCCCAGTGCAATTTACCAGCATGCCGGCGCTGATCAGTCACATACATTCGCAGAGCAGCCAGCTCATGACCACTGCCGGCCCCTGCAGCCTCACTGTCTCTGGGATTCAGCCACTGCACTAGACTAGTCTGCAAGTATCAGAGTTTACCTCTGTGTGCTTGCGTGCAGCCAGTTCAAGCGCAGTTGGCTAAGTGATTTACTGAATTTCATCAATGGCATCAGTTACACCTAGTACATATTATTCCAGTAGTTTTTAAAATAGTTTTTACAGTTCATTAGCAGTGTGTAAAATGATCAGATTCTGATGCTCTTTGCATGAAAAAAATGTGTTCCATTAAAATTTCACTTTTTCTTTGTGAATTGTGACGTTTACTTAAAAAGTGCAGCAAAAAAGTATTACTCCAAGTATCAGTGGCAGTTTAAGGGTTAAAGCCTCAAGATGCCGCTGAAACGACCTGCACCTTCTAAGGCTTCTAGCAATGAAAACATGCTTGCATGAATTACAGTACTTATAACGGTATCATCGGTATTTTACATTCTAGCACTGCGGGTGACATATCAGTATACAGGTTTACCTTTAAATTCTTTTTTTTGGGTAATGTATTAAGCTGAGATTGTTATTAGTTCAGAAGTTTTATAAGGCAGTGCCCACTTGGAAATGGCAAAGGCATGGAATCAAGTCATACTCCATGGATTAATTATTTTCATTTACATGGATTCAGATGGGATTTGCATAGATGGGGTTGAAAGTATTGAAGGAGTATATGGTGGCCTGCTTTGTTTAGCTGAGCACATTATCCACTATAACCATCATTAATTAACATAAGTGAGAGTTCATATGAAGGAGTGAAATTTTGCTGTATGGTAATTTGAATTAATTTGTGAGTTGTTCTTTCCTTATAGGTTTGGCAATGAAAAACCAGAAGCCACAAAGCAAAAATGACATTTTGGTGCAGACAAGCAACGATGGAGCACTCTTGGGGCCTTCTCCTTTCAACAGTGAGGAAAATCATACAGTGCAAGAAAATTCAGACAATTCTTGCTCGCAGGAGGAGTTGCTTTCTGAAACAGAGTCCAAAAATGATGGTAAGAGTATCCTATATACAAACACCTGTTATTGTTTGAAATTGTTACATCTGTCCATGTTCGTAAACTAGGAATTGCAAATACAATATAATGCAATTTTTTTCTTTATAGCCCATAATCACACAAGAAGTGCTGCAACAACATTCCAACATTGTTAAACATTTACACATTCAAAGTTAACAGTTATAAAAATGGTCTTAAACTATCCAGATGAGTTAGTTACCTAATGTAGTGTGAAGCAGAGCCAGGAGCTTGTCTGTAAATACAGTATATAGATTTTTGCCCCTTGAAAACTTGTGAGAGCAGAGCTTGGAAGAGAGCGAGTTAAGCGTATAAGAAACCAAAGCATAAATAACTGTCATCAATTGGTCAAGGAAAAGTGTGTTTTGCACAGGGCTGCATGAGCTTTAAAGTAGACGGCAAGAAGACAAAATGAGTTGACTGTTCACAGCTATTAGACAATATAACAATAGACAATAGGTGGTAACAATTATCTTATCTTTCTACCTCTCTTTTGTTGTACTCCTGGGAGCAGAACCGATCTATATTAACATCATTATGAGAATAAGAGAAGCGTACAGAGAAGATGGCAATTTTTCTTGTAAAGCTTATTTCCAAGAATGTAGTACTAATGTCATATGAACATGCAACTCTGAGATCTTAATTTGTTTAAAGTCTGAGTTAAAATACAGTAGTGGTAGTTAAATTACTGTGTTTAAAAATACCTTCTCTCTCTCCATTATAAAAAAAAAAAATTGGGATGAGACTACGATGAGATGTGCTCTTTTGAAGAGAGATCTTTGAGAGAAGGAGACAGACACTTTCACTTTCCACAAAATGGGCAGGTCATGTCATACTTGCAACCTTTGGAAGCAAGTCCCGTGATACACATGCAGAGCAGGTTAGGGATAATGGAAGTTGGAAAATTCGAAAGTCTCAAGAAAATATTACTCTGTGAAATAACAGAACAGCAAATAGAGATCGAATAGTGTTTGAGGGTAGAAGAGGGGCAAGGCATTGAGTTTAAAACATTCAAAGTACTTCACGAAATGCAGATCACGCTGCACAGGAGCAGCGGCAAGCCAGCAGCTGATCAAGCAAAGAGGAGGTAAAAAACAACTGTTTGATTCCCATTGTATCGCCGTTCAAGAGAGGTTTCGGAGGAGCGAAAGTGTCTCCTTGGGGTAGTGCATTCAGCTCTCCTTTTCACAACGGCGCGTAGTGTTGTAGTGAAAATTCATCATCGGAAGGCTTTTTACCTAAAAATAAAGGCTATTAGGACTCGAGATAGACAGAGTTTTAAGGCTTTATTGCAATAAATCAACCACACGGACTTAACCCAATTCGGCTGAATGAGATTGAGCCCCGAACATTACAGCAATTGAAGTTTTTATAACAATTTATCATTTTGGCCTCGTTCAATTAGCTCATTCTGCACCTGGTTTTACTGTCCATTATTCCTCTTGGTTTCTGTTCGGATTATTTTGATTGGTCTAAAACTGTGTGGATGGCTTCCTCTTACCATCTTTGGGCTTTTCTTATGTCATTTCCGATCTTTTCTGACCTCACTCGAATGAGCTCTTTTGCCCATCTTCTCTGACTCCCTTCTAATCCTGTCCGGCCGAACCTTGAGTTTCCATGGGAACCCTTATTATCTCCTTACTTTCCTATCACTGGTTGATTTTTCTATGCTGTTCCCATTTTCTCTAACTGGCCAAGGCTTCAATTCCTTATATGGGTTTCCTCTCATCATTTTCTTTCTTAAACCTTCCAAACTTGTTATAATAGTGACCTGAAGCTTAAGCTTTTAATAAAAAGAAGTATAGTATGTGCTTTCATTTAATCATTGCTTGGCATGCTTGATTTGTCTTAATTTCTACACTAAAGTTAATTGCTAATATATTCTTCTAGTATTTTTGCTAATGCCTGAATTTACTAAGATTTTCTCTTCATGCATTATGTCAGTGTGACCCTGCTTACAGCAAAAGCCTTTTTGTTGCCTTTCTGCTGATTCATCAACCCAGCTAGTTTTCGATACGCACCCTTCAGAGTCATCTTCTCTGTGTTATCGCTTCCTAGCCTTGAATCACAGGTGTTCTCAAACTCTTATCTTGTCTGAAGCTGGTTTCGATGTGTCAATTTCTTTTCTTTCTTAGACCAGATGTTGCTTTAAACTTAAAAAAATAATGCAATATAACTGAATTTTAGTTAACTATTTGCTCGACCTATCATATTTGCTCAACATTCTAATTTATGCTTAATCTTAATATTTTAGAAGCTTTAAATTACTTTTTATGGCTCTTTGCTATTCTTTATGTTAATATAAAAATTTTCCTTCTACAGTAGCGCTGACGGTGGGTGGGTTTAAGGAGTAGGTAAGCGAAGTGCAGTTCACGTGAGTAGTTATATGCATGTGGTTTGTCACAATGATTTATGACCCTCAAGCCCCGCCCCCTTTGGACTTTGGACCGGAAGTCCCGCCCTATGATTGATGACCCTTAAGCCCTGGCCCTATGACGCAATACCGGAAGTCCCTCCCAGCTGATGCAACACCGGAAGTCCCGCCCCTGCTGACGTCACATCTCCCCCATGTGACTTAGCCCCCGCCCTCTGGCACCTGATTGGTTCAGGAAACTGTCAAGGGCCTTTTGATGGATGTCTGTCCCCTCGTTGAACCCGCTCCCGGCACCTGATTGGCTCAGGAAACTGTCAAGGGCCTTTTGATGGATGTCTGACCCTCCTTGAACCCGCCCCCACGGCACCTGATTGGCTCAGGAAAATGTCAAGGGGAATTTGATGGATGTCTGACCCCTGTTTGATCCCACAGGTGCTTAATTAAACAAACTGTCAAGAGCAGCCTCCCCATGAACGGGCATGTCCTGACAAATCCAGGCCATTTACAGACCTGTTGGTGTCCCCACTTCTCTCGAAGACACACAAGCGTTTCAAGGGGCAGAGCTGCCTGCCTCTACGGTTTGGGTAAGAACTCCTGTATCTATCTATGATTTAAAATAATCTACGACTTTAAAGATCTAAACCTTAGTTTAGCACTTGTAAACCGTTTTTTATTTTATCTAAGTCAAGCCCCCAGACATTCTCTGCACTGACAAGCTGTCCCTTCACTCACTCTACACAGTTGATGCCTGAGAGCTGAGACAGCCTCTGCTGGGTCGAAGCTCAAAGCGCACATGCAGTCAAGGTCGAAAGACACTTCCCAGTCCCCCACAAGTCCCTGCCAGTTCTGAAAGGCGGTATAAAAGCGAAGAATTTTGTTCTATCTACGATTTTAAGATGAACACGCAATTAAAACATCTGATCTTTGCTTCGAACTAAGTCAAGCTGCTTTTTCCATCTCACAGACAGATTCTGCAGTAAAAAAACATCCTTAGCGGTGATTCAAGATTCCCACCTTACAGAAATCAAGCAGCCCGGCTTTTTAGCAGCCCCTGCTCTCTCTCAAAAAAATGACAGGCTCTGTGTAGACAGTGAGAGCCGGACATCCGCCCCTGCACGGCCCTGCAAGGTCTATAGCTGCAAACTGTATGAGGCCGGAGCTCTGCTGACAGAAACACCCCCACCCTGCTGTGTTCTGCGAGCGCATGCTTGTCAACCCCCCACCCTAACCCGGAACGGGAGCGCGCATCAAGTTCGCACAGTTGCTCAGTCCGGGAGAACAAGTTACGTGTGTAACTTTTAAAGTTAAAGGATTTAAAAATCACTCGCACAGTTAAATAGGCAACAGGGATCTTTTAAAGAACGTTTGAGACGCTAGCCTCGGTTGTATATTTTGTATATCTTTAAAAAAAGCCCTGTTCCATCCATCTCCCATTTTAAATAATCAGCTGCCCCTAAGGAAACAGATCGCGAAAGCACGGCGAATAGTTTTCTAAAAGTTAGAATTGTATTCAGATAATCCCAGAGTAAACGGAGCACAAATATTTACCAGAAGCGGGATTCGAAAACCACGCTGGCATTTGTCCCTTGAATCTTAAAGCCATAGCCTTAAACAGATCGGACCTCCGGGGATACAGAAATGCGCTTCACAGCCCAGAGATGGCAGGTGTTTGTGTGACCAGTTAGGGGGAAAGGAGGGGCGTGATTCAGAGCACCTAGGCAACAAAAATTGCCTTACCTTGTGGAATGCAGCTTGTAAAACAAAGGATGTTTTTAGGAGACATTCCAAAGACGCAGTGCAACGAGCGTGGCTTGTGTCCGGTTCAAATGATTGGCAAACATAAGGCACTTCCAAAATACCAGTTTATAAAGAGAGATGCTTTAAAATGGTTCTAAAACCTTTTTTATCCCCATTTAAATGTATTCCGGTTCAAATGATTGGTAAACATTAACATAAAGCACTTCCAAAAATACAGCTCTATAAAGAGATGCTTTAAAAATGATCTAAAAACTTTTTCCATCCCCTTTTAAATATAATTTGATATATAAGCCTTGTAAAAATCAAACAGTTAAATAGGCAACAGCACCCTCTTTAAATGGCATATTTTTAAAAAAAAGCTATCCTCGGTGTATAAAAAGTATTTCCCCAAACTTAGATTTTATTTTTAGACATTTATAGGTCTAAAAGTTAGATCGCCTCCAACGTGCCGTCATTCTGAGAAAAGGTAAAGACGCTTTGGCAAGCCACGAATACGGAGGACATTTTCCCAATACATGCGGCGTTCGCCTGAAGCTAAAGTGGTGATGGGGGGTGCGCTTCACAGCCCAGAGACGGTAGAGTACGGAGGAAAGGATGGGGAGCGATTCAGAGTACATAGCAACAGATTGCGTCCCATGTGAAAAATTGCCTTACCTTGTGGAATACAGCTTGTAAAACAAAGGATGTTTTTAGGAGACATTCCAAAGACGATTGCAACGAGCGTGGCTTGTGTCCGGTTCAAATGATTGGCAAACATAAAGCACATCCAAAATACACATCCAAAATACCGCTTTATAAAGAGAGATGTTTTAAAATTTGTCTAAAACCTTTTTTCATTCCCATTTAAATATATTCCGGTTCAAATGATTGGTAAACATTAACATAAAGCACTTCCAAAAATACAGCTCTATAAAGAGAGATGCTTTAAAATTGATCTAAAAACTTATTTCATCCCCTTTTAAATATATTTTGATATATAAGCCTTGTAAAAATCACACAGGCGTATGCCTATTCCCTTTTAAATCATGTTAGAGACGTCTAAAATATCTAGCCTGGGCTGATTGGTGGCTGATACCAAAAATGTTCACATATATACAAAGTTTAACTTTAGGGTTTATTTTCTGGGGTCTGTCTAAAATCAGACAAAAGACAGTTACTAAAAAAGAGCAAAACCCTAATTTCCTTAATTACATTGTCCTCCTGGTTGAGTAATGAACCATGTCCTGTACATGTCGAGATGCCAGCCCAGGTCTGCCGTCCCTTACAAAATGAGTAACCTAAAAATGTTATATAGTGTAAGTATAATATAATGAAGTTATTTTTAAAAGTAACACCACATCGCTCAAGAGTGACTGATTCCACATGTGTTTTTGGATTTGCTGTGGTCAGTGATTTTTGAATTTTTTGCTTAGCTCATTTCTATCACCTTGGAGCCTGTTGACAAAGGAAAACACTGTAAATGCACTTGTGCATTTAAACGGAGCTTTATAAGGAAGCACACGAGGCTATAGTGGAGTGTGCTGGTTTAACTAGAGGCCTTTACAACACCCTTTGGCAAGCCACGAATACGTCGGTCATTTTTCAACTGTTTCCAAAGCACATAGCCCCCAGCGTCTATATGAACTTCTTAGAAAAATGATTTCTTTTATCTTTGTATAGGATGAAATGAAATAAAACTATTCTTCATGCAGACTATTCATTATTCTTATAAGCGTTAAATGAACTTATTTTTAAAAATGGAAGTTTGAATCCTTTTTTTATATATATATTTTAGAGGGTTATATCCCTGAAGAGTCTCTGATCTATTATACGGATTCAGGTAAGACCCTTTTTTTAAAAATGCTTTAGGCTTGCAAGGTGCTTCAGAGCATTCGTGCGTGTGCTGAGTTTGGGCATGCGCGCATTGTGCGTGTGTCTTGCGAGCTAGGCACGCGCTTGTGTCCAAAGTCCGGGTGACTTGTAAACGTCTCCAGTGTATTGTTCATGGGTAAATGAATAGGATTAAGAATTAGGGTGTCTGTTTTGCTAAAGTTTTTATCTTGGTGTAGGGATTGAGGTTTCAGGTAGTTACAAAATAACCTATTTAGTTCGAGATTCTGTTTAGCTAACGTAAAATAGAATTTTTTATATGGACAAACATCTAGCGGAATAGAGTCTGCAGGGTGATAACGCATGAGCCGTGTTTGCATGTGTGGATGGATTGATTTAAAGAGAGAGCATGCGTGTTTTTTAATGAACCGAGGCAAACCTTGAAAGCTTAGAACTTTTTGTTTTTTAGAAGCTAGTCCTTTACACAGTGAAGAAGTTTCTCAAGGGGCTTCCTCGGGGTTGACCAATCGCAATAGTTTTTGTCTCGGCATCTGAAAATTCAAACAGGGGCCTCTCCTCTGAGAATATTCAGGAGTGGCTTTAAAGCGCAGGCCGGTGGTGCATTAACTCTGACATAATAAAAGTATTCTGAACGACCTGCAGAAGGGACCCGCTGGTGAAATGCCTACTGTTTGAAACGGCCTCTCTGTAGGAGCCGCCTGTTTTTAAAGGCTGAGATAACGAAACATTTTTGCTTTATAAACTCTCATTTGAACAACCGGTTAGAGACAGACTCCAGGAGCTTACTGTAACAGTGTTTTCATTCATTTCATTAAATGTAATTATTTTAATACAGAATAGTAGCCCAAATTCCGGGTGATTTAGACGTGTCAGTAATATAATGAAGTTATTTTAAAAGTAACCCCATATACCGCACAAGAGAGACAGATTCCACGTGTGTTTTAGGATTTGCTGCGGTCAGAGATTTTTTTTTTACATTTTTTGCTTAGCTCATTTCTATCACCTAGGAGCCTTTTGACAAAGGAAAACTCTAAGTACACTTGTGCATTTAAACGGAGATTTATAAGAAAGCAGGTTGAACACCTTATCCCAGTTTTGTACGTGCATTTAAAAGCACTCACTGTTACACTAGCACAAAATGTTGATATTTTCTGTCTACTCAAAACTAAAATTATTTCTATTAACACAGGGGATAATTAGAAATCATTTTACTATTTTTAATTAAAAAGTTAAAAACAGAAAAGCCCAATTATGATTTTTGTTTCTGCGGTGGGTTGGTGCCCTGCCCGGGATTGGTTCCCTGCCTTGCGCCCTGTGTTGGCAGGGAACGGCTCCAGCAGACTCGCGACCCGTGTTCGGATTCAGCGGGGCGCTCTGTTGCACATCCGAAGTTCGTTGTACTAAAATAGCAGAGCTAATTACTCTTTCTGCTTAAACTAATGATCAAATATTTAGGTAATTCTTAATTAAACACTAAAGCATTAGTGAACAAAATATATTTTCAGTAACCAAGTAAAATGACCAGTTGCTTTAACATGAAAATAAAGCATTATAAGAAAAATCCCTTTTTCCATCAGTTTTCTTGACCGGTCTTTGGAATTATCAGTGCCTTTCTGATCACATCCACCCCAAACATAGCATAGAACTTAATTTCTCTACTCATTTTAAATGATAATAGCTAGTATAAAAGTCCCTAAAGGAGCTGGAGACATCTGATATCTTCAATCATAAATCTTTTCTTGCCACCCCAAGTCATTCAGATTCTGCTTACAACACACCTGTACGGTTATTTTTCTCAAACGGCCAAATCTTTGGCCTGCTAATCATGAAAAAATCAGATTTTATTCTCATGACACTTTTATTATACCTACTTAACTTTTATCAACTTCGGATGTGCAACAGAGCGCCCCCGCTGAATCCGAACACTGAATCACCCGGAATTTGGGCTACTATTCTGTATTAAAATAATTACATTTAATGAAATGAATGAAAACACCGTTACAGTAAGCTCCTGGAGTCTGTCTCTAACCAGTTGTTCAAATGAGAGTTTATAAAGCAAAAATGTTTCGTTATCTCAGCCTTTAAAAACAGGCTCCGTACAGAGAGAGGCCGTTTCGAAACAGTAGGCATTTCACCAGCGGGTCCCTTCTGCAGGTTGTTCAGAATACTTTTATTATGTCAGAGTAAATGCACCACCGGCCTGCGCTTTAAAGCCACTCCTGAATATTCTTAGAGGAGAGGCCCCTGTTTGAATTTTCAGACGCCGAGACAAAAACTATTGCGATTGGTCAACCCCGAGGAAGCCCCTTGAGAAACTTCTTCACTGTGTAAAGGACTAGCTTCTAAAAAACAAAAAGTTCTAAGCTTCCAAGGTTTGCCTCGGTTCATTAAAAAACACGCATGCTCTCTCTTTAAATCAATCCATCCACACATGCAAACACGGCTCATGCGTTATCACCCTGCAGACTCTATTTCGCTAGATGTTTGTCCATATAAAAAATTCTATTTTACGTTAGCTAAACAGAATCTCGAACTAAATAGGTTATTTTGTAACTACCTGAAACCTCAATCCCTACACCAAGATAGTTAGTTCTTAACCCTATTCATTTACCCATGAACAATATACTAGAGACGTTTACAAGTCGCCCGGACTTTGGACACAAGCGCGTGCCCAAGCTACAAGACACGCATACAATGCGCATGCCCAAACTCGCGCACACACGCACGAGTGCTCTGAAGCACCTTGCAAGCCTAAAGCATTTTTAAAAAAAAAGTCTTACCTGAATCCGTATAATAGATCGGAGACTCTTCGGGGATATAACCCTCTAAAATATATTAAAAAAAAAAGGATTCAAACTTCCATTTTTAAAAATATGTTCGTTTAACGTTTATAAGAATCATGAATAGTCTGCATGAAGAATAGTTTTATTTCATTTCATCCTATACAAAGATAAAAGAAATAATTTTTCTAAGAAGTTCATATAGACGCTGGGGGCTGTGTGCTTTGGAAACAGTTGAAAAGTGACCGACGTATTCGTGGCTTGCCAAAGGGTGTTTTAAAGGCCTCTAGTTAAAGCAGCACACTCCAGTAGAGCCTCGTGTGCTTCCTTATAAAGCTCCGTTTAAACGCCCATGGCATTTACAGAGTTTTCCTTTGTCAAAAGGCTTCTCGGCGATAGAAATGAGCTAAGCAAAAAATTCAAAAATCACTGACCACAGCAAATCTAAAAACACATGTGGCATCAGTCTCTCTTGAGCGATGTGGTGTTACTTTTAAAAATAACTTCATTATATTATACTTACACAATATAATGTTTTTAGGTTGCTCATTTTGGGGGACGGCAGACATGTACAGTACGTGATTCATTACTCAGCCAGGAGGACAATGTAATTAAGGAAATTAGGGTTTTGCTCTTTTTTAGTAACTGTGTTTTGTCTGATTTTAGACGCCCCCAGAAAAATAAACCCTAAAGTTAAGCTCGGTATATATGTGAACATTTTTGGTATCAGCCACCAATCAGCCCAGGCTAGATATTTTAGACGTCTCAAATTAGATTTTAAAGGGAACTGCGGCATACGTCTGTGTGATTTTTACAAGGCTTATATATCAAAATATATTTAAAAGGGGATGAAAAAAGTTTTTAGATCATTTTTAAAGCATCTCTCTTTATAGAGCTGTATTTTGGAAGTGCTTTATGTTACCAAATGTTTACCAATCATTTTAGTTGGACACAAGCCACGCTCGTTGCACCGCGTCTTTGGAATGTCTCCTAAAAACATCCTTTGTTTTACAAGCTGCATTCCACAAGGTAAGGCAATTTTTGTTGCTAGGTGCTCTGAATCGCGCCCCATCCTTTCCCCGTAACCGGTCACACAAACACCTGCCATCTCTGGGCTGTGAAGCGCATCCCCCATCACCACTTTAGCTTCAGGCGAGCGCCGCATGTATTGGGTAAATGTCCTCTGTTTTCGTGGCTTGCCAAAGCGTCTTTACCTTTTTTCCCAGAATAACGGCATATTGAAGGCGATCTAACTTTTAGACCTATAAATGTCTAAAAAATAAAATCTAAGTTTGGGGAAATACTTTTTATAGACCGAGGATAGCTTTTTTTAAAAAATAAGCCATTTAAAAAGGGTGCTGTTGCCTATTATTTAACTGTGTGATTTTTACAAGGCTTATATATCAAATTATATTTAAAAGGGGATGAAAAAAGTTTTTAGATCATTTTTAAAGCATCTCTCTTTATAGAGCTGTATTTTTGGAAGTGCTTTATGTTAATGTTTACCAATCATTTGAACCGGAATATATTTAAATGGGGATGAAAAAGGTTTTAGAACCATTTTAAAGCATCTCTCTTTATAAACCGGTATTTTAAAAGTGCCTTATGTTTGCCAATCATTTGAACCGGACACAAGCCACGCTCGTTGCACCACGTCTTTGGAATGTCTCCTAAAAAGATCCTTTGTTTTACAAACTGCATTCCACAAGGTAAGGCAATTTTTGTTGCCTAGGTGCTCTGAATCGCGCTCCCTTCCTTTTCCCCCTAACTGGTCACACAAACACCTGCCATCTCTGGGCTGTGAAGCGCATTTCTTTATCCCCGGAGGTCCGATCTGTTTAAGGCTATGGTTTTAAGATTCAAAGGACAAATGCCAGCGTGGTTTCGAATCCCGCTTCTGGTAAATATTTGTGCTCCGTTCACTCTGGGATTATCTGAATACAATTCTAACTTTTAGAAAACTATTAGCGTGCTTTCGCGATCTGTTTCCTTAGGGGCAGCTGATTATTTAAAATGGGAGATTGTGGTTGGAACAGGGCTTTTTTTAAAGATATACAAAATATACATCCGAGGCTAGCGTCTCAAACGTTCCTTAAAAGGTCCCTGTTGCCTATTATTTAACTGTGCAAATGATTTTTAAATCCTTTAACTTTAAAAGTTACACACGTAACTTGTTCTCCAGGTCTGAGCAGCTGTGCGAACTGCAGAACACAGCAGGGGCGGGGGATGGGATGTGTCTTTCGAACTTGACTGCATGTACGCTTGGAGCTTCGACCCAGCAGAGGCTGTCTCAGCTCTCAGCTCTCACGCATCAACTGTGTAGAGTGAGTGAAGGGACAGCTTGTCAGTGCAGAGAATGTCTGGGGGCTTGACTTAGATAAAATAAAAAAACGGTTTACAAGTGCTAAACTAAGGTTTAGATCTTTAATGTCGTAGATTATTTTAAATAATAGATAGATACAGGAGTTCTTACCCAAACCGTAGAGGCAGGCAGCTCTGCCTCTTGAAACGCTTGTGTGTCTTCGAGAGAAGTGGAGACACCAACAGGTCTGTAAATGGCCTGGATTTGTCAGGACATGCCCGTTCATGGAGGTTTGCTCTTGACAGTTTGTTTAATTAAGCACCTGTGGGATCAAACAGGGGTCAGACATCCATCAAATTCCCCTTGACAGTTTCCTGAGCCAATCAGGTGCCGGGGGCGGGTTCAACGAGGGTACAGACATCCATCAAAAGGCCCTTGACAGTTTCCTGAACCAGTCAGAGGGCGAGGGCTAGGTCAAATGGGGGAGATGTGACGTTAGCAGGGGCAGGACTTCCGGTGTTGCATCAGCTGGGAGGAACCTCCGGTATTGCGTCATAGGGGTGGGGCTTAAGGGTCATCAATCATAGGGCGGGACTTCCGGTCCAAAGTCCAAAGGGGGCGGGGCTTAAGGGTCATAAATCATTGTGATAAACCCCATGCATATAACTACTCACGCGGCATGGTAGAAGCAGCAAACCAGCAGCTGATTGAGCAAAGAGGTTAAATTGTGAAACAAATTCTTTTTTTTTTTTTAACAGAAGTTTTGGAGGAGCGGCCACATCTCCTTGGGGTGCGTTCAGCCAACCTCTTCAGAGTGGCGCATAACGCTTGGCGGGGTTGGGTGGTGAAGGGGTTGGCAAGCAAAGCCCCCTAGTTTAATACATAGTAATCATTCCTCCTCAGACTTAAATTTTGCACTATTCTTTGTTATTGAAAACTTTTTTTTTTATTTAAATTGGGTAGTTAAAGACATTCATTTCTTTATTCTCTCCTAAGTTGATCATGGAGATGGGATCAATAAATATAATTTTCATGTAAATTAGATATGGTTGCACTGATACTATTTGTTGTTCATTGCATTGGTCCAGTATCATCACCTAGGTACTTGGTAATTGTTCCAACTTATGACTATTTTTTTTAAACAAGTACTGGACTCAAATGCCTCGAGGTAGAAAACTTAGTGGAAATGAGTTTAAAATACAAGTTGCAAAATTGTAAGGCGGCTGAAAGTAATTAAGTGACTAGAATCTTCCATCTCTTATAAAAAAAAATTGGAAAAGTGTGTTGTAGTAGAAAAACTTAAATGATTTATTTTCATTAGAGAAATGAGGACATTGGCAATATAAAAGTAATTCTGTGAGTACATGGCTTTTGTGTGCCAGTTAGAATTCCTTATTTGTATTATCGTGCTCATGCGGTATTTTAGGTACATAAGTAATATATACACTTGCTGGCCACTTTATTAGGTAAACCTTGCTAGTATTTTTTATTAATAGTGTTGGACCCCTTTTTGCCTTCAGGACTGCTGTAATTCTCCGTCGCATAGATTCACCAAAATGCTGGAGACATTCCTCTGTGATTTTGTTTTATACAGACATGATAGCATTATGCAGTTGCAGTAGATTTGTTGGCTGCACATCGATAATGCAAATCTCCTATTCACTACATCACAAAGGTGCTCTATTGGTTTAAGATCTGGTGACAGTGGAGGCCATTTTAGTATTAAGAACTCTGAGAACTACATTAGTTTGAGATGATTTGAGCTTTGTGACATGGCATGTTATCCTGCTAGAAGTAGCCATGAGGCCATAAAGAGATGGACATAGTCAACAACAAGACTCGGGAAGGCTCTGGCATTTAAACAATGCTCAGTTGGTACTAAAGGGCCCAAAGTGTGCCAAGAAAATATCCCCCACACCATTACATCACTTCCACCACCAGCTTGAACCATTGGAGCTATACTATCTATGATAATATTGTTGATGCCAAATTCTTACCCTGCTATACAAATGTTGCAGCAGCAATCAAGACACTTCAGACCAGGGGGGTATTTTCCGTATGTCGCTTAAATCATCCGAGATCAGATGCCTCATCTTGGATGAGTTAATGCCAGTGAAACTCATCCAAGATAAGTTGGCTTTTCAAACGCAGCGGTGTAGTAGATTAGTCTAGCTGGATCTAATCATCCGATATGATTGCGCTCTCTGTCCATGCAATTTGAAAGACATATAGCTTTGTTGTTCTTCATCTGTGCTCCAGTTTACGACACTCTGATTTAAGAGCTTGAGTGTTTTCATTAAACCAGAGAGTGTTTCTATGTGCTTTGATCACTTTTGTTTTAAGGGGAGCCACTGTGTCCAGAGCATCTCTCAAGGTCACATTATAATGTGATGTTAGCTGATCTAAATTGTTTTCCACGTTTACATTTGATGGTAACTGGTATGTATGTATGTATGTATGTATGTATCCTGATTTCTTATTCTTTTGCATGTTTGTTACACAGAATGTTTCTGATCATCAAACACATTTAACCATTATTCAAATATAACAGAAGTAAACACAAAATGCAGTTTTTTAAATGATGGTTTTTATTATTTAGGGAGGGAAAAAAAATCCAAACCTACGTGGCCCTGTGTGAAAAAGTAATTGCCCCCTGAACCTAATAACTGGTTGGGCCACCCTTAGCAGCAATAACTGCAATCAAGAGTTTGCGATAACTTGCAATGAGTCTTTTACAGTGTTCTGGAGGAATTTTGGCCCACTCATCTTTGCAGTTGTAATTCAGCTTTATTTGAGGGTTTTCTATCATGAACCGCCTTTTTAAGGTCATGCCATAGCATCTCAATTGGATTCAGGTCAAGACTTTGACTAAGCCACTCCAAAGTCTTCATTTTGTTTTTCTTCAGCCATTCAGAGGTGTATGTGTTTTGGGTCATTGTCCTGTTGCAGCACCCAAGATCGCTTCAGCTTGAGTTGACGAACAGATGGCCAGACATTCTCCTTCAGGATTTTTTGGTAGACAGTAGAATTCATGGTTCCATCTATCACAGCATCACTTCCAGGTCCTGAAGCAGCAAAACAACCCCAGACCATCACACTACCACCACCATATTTTACTGTTGGTATGATGTTCTTTTTCTGAAATGCTGTGTTCCTTTTACGCCAGATGTAACAGGACATTTGCCTTCCAAAAAGTTCAACTTTTGTCTCATCAGTCCACAAGGTATTTTCCCAAAAGTCTTGGCAATCATTGAGATGTTTCTTAGCAAAATTGAGACGAGCCCTAATGTTCTTTTTGCTTAACAGTGGTTTGCGTCTTGGAAATCTGCTATGCAGGCCGTTTTTGCCCAGTCTCTTTCTTATGGTGGAGTCGTGAACACTGACCTTAATTGAGGCAAGTGAGGCCTGCAGTTCTTTAGACGTTGTCCTGGGGTGACCTTTTGTGACCTCTCGGATGAGTCGTCTCTGCGCTCTTGGGGAATTTTTGGTCGGCCGGCCACTCCTGGGAAGGTTCACCACTGTTCCATGTTTTTGCCATTTGTGGATAATGGCTCTCACTGTGGTTCGCTGGAGTCCCAAAGCTTTAGAAATGGCTTTATAACCTTTACCAGACCCGATAGATCTCAATTACTTCTGTTCTCATTTGTTCCTGAATTTCTTTGGGTCTTGGCATGATGTCTAGCTTTTGAGGTGCTTTTGGTCTACTTCTCTGTGTCAGGCAGCTCCTATTTAGGTGATCTCTTGATTGAAACAGGTGTGGCAGTAATCAGGCTTGGGCGTGGCTACGGAAATTGAACTCAGGTGTGATACACCACAGTTAGGTTATTTTTTAACAAGGGGGAAATTACTTTTTCACACAGGGCCATGTAGGTTTGGATTTTTTTTCTCTCTAAATAATAAAAACCATCGTTATGTATGTATGTATGTATGTAGCATCTCTTGCCTCGCATTTCCTCTCATCCTACATTTACGCAGATCATTGTAGACAAGTAACACACATGAAATGTATGTATTCCAAATAATGATATATTGTTTACCCTATACAACTCCAGGCACCTCACACCCAGATAAATAGTTTTTACCTGGGAGAACTGTTTATCCGACTTGAGCTGCAGCAGTTGATGGATGGGGATAGCAGGCTGTTTGTGCTGATAAACATTACCGGAAGTAGTTCTTTCCCATATAAACTTGCATTCTAAACAAAGATAAGTGATTTTGTAAGAAACACACAGGTATGACGTTTCCTTATATTTGGACAACCAGCAGTGATATCTACTGGTACTTTATCTGAACAGGTATAAGGAAAGTTGAGTGAAGAACAATCCAGATTTTTCTTTTTATGCTTTACAAAAGACTGGCAAATTGACACTTATCAATGCCCTTAACAAAATTATACAGAAGTATACTTCTGACGTTTGGTATGGATCACTGTGACGTAACTGCATGATAAAAGTTTTTTGCCTTGTAGGATTGACGTTTTTATGGGCGTCAAATTTGTGTCTACCTTTTTTACCCAGAACTAGAGATTTTTCTAGAATTTATCCAACCACTTTTATTGACATCATTTCAATATGCTTTCTTGACAGTTGATTCTGTGATATTGTTGATGCAGCTTTATCCGTTTAAACAAATTATCATATTTTGACATTTGCCAAGTACTTGTTACTGTCTGTCTTAAGACAAAAAATGTATTCCACAACTGTTTTGAGCTGTGGTTTTTTGAAGTTTTTATTTTATCAGTAATTATGGTGGGTGTTTGAACTAATTTAATAATTTATATTACAATCAATGAAATTGCTGTGTTATTTTTCCGGTAAGAAATCATTTTTAATTAAAGTATAGATATTTAAAATTAAACATTTTGAAATTTACATACCATGCCTTTCTGATTTGTGCTACGTATTTACTTTGTTCTTACACTTAATTCCTCAAATTGTATTTGATATGTTTTGATTGTTCATCAATTTTGTACTGTTTGTGAGTTGACTTCTGGTTTTCAATATTTTTGGGTTGTCAACTTTTATTACCTACATTCATGTTTTTCTTTGAAAATTAGTTAAAAAGCAAACAGCATTGCAAAGAGAGAAAAAAATCAATCAGTTGCATTCACGTTTATGCTCTTTTTCATATAAACAAAATGAAAGAGTTAGACGGGACTGGAATAATTAGATTTTGGGAATATCTAATTATTCATCTTATTTAATAACAGTTTATTATTTAGTAACAGTTTATTAACTATGTCTTACATATTGTTTTTAACTGTTATTTAACTTAATGCAAAGAAATTACATGGTACAAGCACAAAATAACACTTTTTAATTGGATATTTATCAAATCTGGTAAAATAACTATCAAATAAACTTGAAATCTGAATAGGTACATATTTTGTTTCAAGAGTTGACATATTCATACAATTCCTATTTAATCTCTACGTAAATGAGAAAGTTGAGTAAAGAATACTCCAGATTTATACCTCTGCTATTAGGACATTAAATGGGGCTCTATTTTGGGCTGTTCTTTTTTTACCATTATACAAGAACAATAGCAACATTGCAGCTGTTTATCAACTAAGATGTTTAAATTGATCTAATTTAAAGTCCTGTGTTGATTACAGTCACACTCTCATGTAGACAGCTGGATTGTCCTGCATTGGTATGTATACTGCTAAGTCAATCATTTAAAATATGTGCTATCCATACATGCAAAATGTGAGCTGGCCACAGTGTAGCTGAAAACCCCACAAATTCTATCCATACGAAGGTAATTTGATGCACATACGAAGTGAGGGCAAAAAACCTCCAACCAGTAATCACTATTGTGCATCAACCTTTACCAGCCAAGCCACTATGTGGATGCACTCTTGCGCTTATAAATCGATACCAGCACATTAGAGGTGTTCTTTTCTGAGTGCACTCACTTTTACAGTGAAAGTTCAATGATTATACTAAAACTGTAATAGTAAAATAACTTGCATACATACAGTCATCGGCCACATTTTTAGGTACACCCATTAGCTTCTTATTAACGCAACTATCTAATCAACTAGTCATATGGCAGCAAATCAGTGACCTGCTGAAGTTCAAACGAAGTATTAGAATGGGGGAAGAAAGGTGATTTAAGTGACTTTGAACATGGCATGGTGGTTGCTGCTAGATGGGCTGGTCTGTGTATTTCAGAAATTGCTGATCTACTGGGATTTTCACACAGAACCATCTCTAGGGTTGACAGAGAATGGTGCAAAATAGGGAAAATCTCCAGTGAGTGCCAGTTCTCACTGCATTAGTTAATGCCTTCTTGATACCAGAGGGCAGAGAGGAATGGCTAGACTGTTTTGAGATGAAAGAAAGGCAACAGTATCTCAACTAACCATTACAACTGAGGTATGCAGAAGGGCATTTCTAAATCTATACTAATAAAAGGCAAAGCCCTCACTGACTCACTCACTCATCACTAATTCTCCTACTTCCCGTGTAGGTAGAAGACAGAAATTTGGGAGGCTCATTCCTTACAGCTTACTTACAAAAGTTAAGCAGGTTTCATTTCGAAATTCTACGCGTAACGGTCATAACTGAATCCTACTTACGTACATATATACGGCAATAGCCTGCAGCTCGGTCGCCGTGTGAGGCGGAGTTGCGTCCCCCATCCCCACACCTCCCACGTAATTGAGTGCCTGCCCATATAAGGCTGTTTGTCAGCAGCAATCAAATAGACAAGCTGCCGCTAAATATTTGCAGGCAAATCAAAAAGTTAATTCCGGGAATGCCTGTTAAACATCTTAGATTCACGAGTAGTGATTTGGGTGGTGAGATGTCTATCGAGGTGATCACTGTAATATTTATATGTCATTGAAATGTATTATTATCAGGCATGGTTTAGGTACATATGTCATCAGGAAGGCACCAGAAAAAGGGACCTCAAGGTTAATATTATGGAAGTTAATTTAGAGCACGGATGCTGTGAATGTAAGAGCTGTAATAAATAAAGTTCCCTTGCATACTTTAAAAGAAAGTCTTGCCATCATTTCATTTTTCACAATTTGTGAAAACAAGACATGGTGTCAGAATAGAGGACAGTCATGGATTTTGTTGGAGTACCCTCGTCATGAATTGACTGGGATTCTCTTAACCTGCCGGGAGAATGGAAAAAGTTCTGACAGCACGTGGAGCTGATGTTTTCTGTCCCGCCAAAAGGCAAAGACGAGAGTGAGAAATGCAGCTACCTGCTTCTGTGGACTGGGGAAAACGGAAGAGACATTTTTAACACATGGACTCTCACCCAGAAGGAAGCCAAGGTACTGAAAACTTATTATGACCGTTTTGAGGCATTTGTCATGCCTAAAACGAATATGATATTTGCGAGATACAAGTTTAATGAGAAGACGCAGGGTATAAACAAGTTTTTTGATCACTTTGTAACGGAGTTAAAATTGCTGGTGAAGGACTGACTGTGCTTATGCAAACGAATATGAGATGGTCAGGGATAGACTAGTGTTTGGCACAAACTCAGCGAAAGTGCGAGAGAAACTTAAGTGCCGGGTCTTAGCTAACATTAAATAAAGCCGTGGACATCGCAAGATAGCACAACCACAGCTGAGAACCTCCGATGCATGTACTGTGAACTGACTGTGAAAGCAGTACGCAGACAATAAGCAAGAGCTCCAAAGAGCGCTGAACAAAAAACGCATTACACAATTGAGAAGGCAGCAAAAGAATATGAAGCGAGTGACGCATACGAGCATTTTCATAAATGCAGCTACTGCAGAAACAAAGCACACGGTGGAAAAAGTCAATGTTCAGTTAAAGGAAGACCGTGTAAACCATGTGGTAAATTGAACCACTTCGCTAAAGTTTGCCGGACTGGGAAAGGTAAACCCGTGCATATGCAGTGTGTGATGTCTCAGATAAAGAGGAAGATGAACTGTTTATTGATGCAGTAAGAAAGGAACAACCCTCTGAAGCTGAACAAGCCTTTGTAGACATATCAATAGGAAAGCAAGGTGTAAAGGTTAAGTTTAAATTAAGTTCATAGACACGCTGCTGCTAAATATTCGCAGGCACATCCACAACTTCATACCGGGAATGCCTGTTAAACATCTTAGATTCACGAGTACTGATTTGGGTAGTGAACACTTCGATGAATGAAACCTGTTCTCTTTACAACGGCTGACAAACACGGAATGTAACTTGAACACCACACATCCTCCAAATACAAACCTGATTGAAAGAAATAATGATAATCAAATCCTTGATGACAGCAACACTCATAACAGTCACAAAACAATTACATTGACAATCATGTTACATTATTTTAAAAATTTTTCATTTTCTTTTTCATAACTTCTTTAACACACTACTTCTCCACTGCGAAGCGCGGGTATTTTGCTAGTGCACAATATGTTGAATCTTTGAGCAGATTAGCTACAGTAACAGGAAACCACAGTGGGCACCATTCCTGTCGGCTGAGAACAGGCAGCTAAGGCTGCAATTCAAATGGGCTCACAAATATTTGACAATAGAAGATAGGAAAAATGTTGGCCTGGTCTGATGAGTCTCTACTTCTGCTGTAACATTTGAATGTTTGGGTCAGAATTTAGCATCAACAACATGAAAGCATGGATCCATCCTGCCTTGTATCAATGTTTCATCAGGCTGGTGGTGGTGTAATGGTATGGGGGATATTTTCTTGGCACCCTTTCCGCCCTTCAGTACTTATTGAGCATCGTTTAAATGCCACAGTCTACCTGAGTATTGTTGCTGACAACGTCCATCCCGTTATGACCGCAGTGCACCCGTCTTCCAACAGGAAATATGCCAAGTCACAAAGCTCAGATCATCTCAAACTGGTGGTTTGGTTTACCGTATTCAAATTGCCTCCACAATCGCCAGGGGCCTCATGCATAACGCCGTGCGTAGAATTCGCTCTATAACATGGCGTAAGCACAAAAGCCGAAATGTGCTTATGCACAGAAAATTCCAGATGCAGGAATCTGTGCCTTTGCCTACTTCTATGTTCTTCCGCTACATAAATCCCGGCCTCTTTGAATACGCAAATGAATATAAATAGCCCTTAAACTCCGCGTTCTGTGAAAATACAATGGGAAAAGCACAGGGGAAAACAGAATTTCAACAAATACCAAGTAGAGGCAAAGAAAAATGTACCAGTTGTTGGTTTAAACAGTGGTATAAACAACAAAAGGAAGTCGATCGAGTGACATAGCATGTCGGAGGAACTCGAATGCTCAAGTTCACAAAGTTGCACAGTGCCCGAAATAAAAAAAAGTTGTCAGATCTCAAAGTCGCCGTGAAAAGGCGAGTCATAGCCCACAGACTTAGTTTCATATGAAAGCTCATTAGGGTACAGGGAAAGAAAATTGGCACACAGTGGGGGGTGGGGGGAGTTCAAAAAGTTTAATCTCGAAATTTCCACATTAATCACGTAGTTTATTTTGTCATTAAAGCAGAACATCATAAACTTCATCTTAAAATCATTTAACTTACTAGTTTCTCAAATCCCATCGTAACTAAAGTAGCATTTTAAATGCTTTTTGTTTTGTATTTGATCTTCTGTGTGCTCTATGTGTGTGAATCACTATCTGCTTCTTAAACCGGCCTTCTCCTTCTCCGACAGGACACAGATTTCATTACATTCGTGATATTACAGCTCTCTCAATAACTAAAATACTGAGATGTATACGCGATATCATTTTCATGATGATAGGAGTTAAAGCATGTTATTAAACATGGGAACATGGTGGCACCTTCAATGAAATAATTTATTGCAGCAGTACGTCACTTTCAAACGTACTAACCTCCAATTCCTGTCCTTCCTTTTCTTTCTCCAAACACCCAATCGCCACACAATCAGCTCTGTCAATTCTTCAAACCTTTTAAGGAACATTGAAATATCTTCGTAGTGCATGTTTAATTATTCTATCCTTCAGGCCAGTCCCAGTGAAGCATACAGTGCGAGGCAGGAACAATCCGTGAACGGAGTGCCAGATTCTTGCTAGCGCAGCAACAATATAGATTATTTAAATGAAGTTAGTTTTATGTGTATAATATAATAAATATATTTTTCTGCATTTCATCTTTAAAGTGATATCATTATCATATGTAAATACGCGCTTTATAAAGTGGCTAAGGTTGTACAATAATATAACTGTAGTACAAGTTTACAGTGAGGTAATTGTACTTATAAGTACAAAGCGTTCTACAAGGAGCAGTTAATGGACTGATAGAGTGCGTTTAGAGCTCTTGGGATGAAACTGTTTCTGAACTGCAAAGTCCGTACAGGAAAGGTTTTGAAGCATTTGCAATGTGAGCAGCAGTT
The DNA here is from genome assembly GCF_016835505.1 of Polypterus senegalus. Classification (NCBI taxonomy): domain Eukaryota; kingdom Metazoa; phylum Chordata; class Cladistia; order Polypteriformes; family Polypteridae; genus Polypterus; species Polypterus senegalus. The sequence goes on from NC_053170.1 coordinate 78,309,439, forward strand.
CAAATAGGAAGCATGGCTGAAGCAGCGTGTGCTTGATGCTGTATACCGATCATTCTCTTTCTGATCAGCTGCTCAGAGTGGTGCAGTAAGAGTAATATGGAAAAAGATGATCCGCTGTGGCAACCCCTCATGGGAGCAGCTGAAAGAAGAAGGTGCAGTGAGAGTAACCACGGTAAAGCAGCTATGGTATTTAGAATAGTTTGACCATTCTGTGGACCATTATATTGCGTTAGTTTAATTACAATCAGATGCCTTAAACTAATAAACAATATTCGGTTAATTTCAGTGTATTTATAAAGCCGCGGCAGGGATGTGCATCTGAAAAAGAAACATAAACCACACAGGAACAGTAGCACTGCTTTGTTGCTGGGTGGCGCCAGTCTGCTAAACCGCGCAGAGAACTTGTGTTCGACGGGGTATGAGGTACCGTGGAATTGTGCGTGGCTTTGCGGTAAGTTTAGGTTTTATACATCGCAGTTTGAACGTGGAAACATTCTTACGCAACATTTCTGTGCGTACGCACCGTTTATACATGAGGCCCCAGATCTAAATCCAGAAGAGCATATTTGGGATGTGGTGGAATGGGGGGGAATAGGCATCATGGATGGGCAGCCGACTTTGCAGCAACTATGTAATGCTATCATGTCAATATGGACCAGAATCCTTGAATGTTTCCATAGACTTGTTGAATCTCTGCCATAAAGAATTTCGTCTGTTCTGCAAAAGCTGTCTGTCCAACCTGGTAATAGCAAGGTGTACCTGATAAAGTGGTCTGTGTGCCACTAAGCCCCAAATCTCAGACACAACACCCCACACAGTTCCAGGTTTGAATCAAGTATTTAATTACACCAAAATAGTTCAAGTATGCACAGTCAACAAAACCACCACCAATTACAAAACAAGTGAATTTCTCCTTCTGCTCCTGCTATTGAGTGTGACCCTCTGTCTCCCAAGTTTGACTCCTTGAAGTGAGACGGACCTTGAAATACTTCCAGTACCATAGTTATGTCCTATTGGAAGAACTTCCAGGTCACATGGAAACCAAGAAGGTCCCCCCTCAGTGGCACCCTCTAAGAGTACCCTGGGACCCCAACAGTGCTGCAGTTACAGACACCAGTTCCCATTTACCCTTGTGGGTCCACACGGATGCCTCGAGAGAACCACTACTATCCTTCCCTTGGGGATGGTATGGAAGATGCTTAAATGACATGTTTTCTGAAACTGTCATCTTTGCTTGCTTGAAATAAATAATCTTTAATAAATGTTAGAATGTTAGGGATTTTGCTTCTTGTTTAGAATGTGGTGCTGTTGCAAGTGTAAGTTGCATGGAGAGAGATTCTTTCCCTTTTTTATGACCACTATTATAAAGAAGTAAGTTAAAATTGTATTTTTTGAAATGCATCTTTAAAAATTTTTCAGTTTTTGTTGTGATATGTTATTTGGGCTATCTAAATATTTCGAATGTTCTAAATCTATGGCTAGTTTGCAATTCAGCAAATTACCTACCATATAGCATTGGTGCAGATATAGTGAACAAAACTGTTCAAACATTTTAAAGCAACATTTTCTTTTTACGGTACTTATTGTTAATTCAATTGTTAAATCAATTATAGTTGAACACATTTTAATTTACTACAGTAAAACAGATTACCAGCTGGCTGACTGATTGACTGGCTGAATTAAATATTTGTAGTTTTATTTTTTCACTAATGAAACCTTTATTTTTTTTTGTATGTAAAAGCCTGTGATGTTGCAGAGGAGCTAAGTCGCAAACTGGAAGATATCCTCAACACCTATTGCTCTGAGGGGAACCCAGATGGTATGAATGAGGAAGTGAGTCATGCTGAAGCCCTTGAGAATGATGAGTCAGACAGATGTAATTTCTCAAGGAATGGAGAGCATGAAATTGAGAGTTTGGATGCCAGTGGAGCAGCAGATAAAGGCTACCCCAAAGCAGAGGGGTTTAGTGGCGAAACAAAGATAAATAATGATGTGAACGATAAGTACCAGAAGAAGACACAGGAGAAGAAAAAGGCTAAAGGACTTGGTGAGGTTTACAGGAACTAGATTATAAGCATTGTGTATATTTGGGCACTGCACTGTTAAAGAAAAGTGCTATGGATAAACTTGCAATTACTTGTTTGTGTATGTTATAAGCAACATTTCAAATTGTCGTAACTTTAATTTCTTGCACAATTTAAAGTTACGCTATTACATTTATTAGCAAGCCACTCTACAATTAATGGACATCTTCTACAGTTGATTATTTTTAATTGTGTTTCATCAGTGTAATTCAAAGAATCTGACAATTCTTTAATTTCAAAGCATTCCTACCAGCTTGTATACCTTCACCTGTTCAGTTGTGGGAAGCTGGAGCTTATCTCTGCAACATTTCTTGGAAGGCAAAAACCAGTCCAACACAGAAAATGCCCATGCACACATCCACAGTCCTTCATAGATAGATAGAACTAGATCTGTCCCCAGAGGAAAGTTTGGCTTTTCACAGAAGCACTTTAAATAAATAAATAATAAATAGGTGACTAAATAAATATTCACATACACTTTGGTCTGGACCTTTAAGCAAGAAAATTAAAAAGAGAGAAAATATCTGACTTGGCTGTCACAGTCACAGTGAGGCATTTTGCGGATGTTTTGCTGTTGGTATAAATGAGTCCCAGTAGCATCTTTGACATGCTTCTGCTGAATAATCCATTGACCGAATGTAATCCGTGTGCTTCCGAGAGAGGATGTGCAGAATTGTTCATAGTTGCACTCAGTTTTGCTTTTAATTCTGTCATTCACTACTAACTCCAGGGGGTCCAGAGGGCATCCTATAACTGAGCTTTCCCTTTTAATTAGCCTGTTGATTTGGTGGGCCTCTCTTGAAGTGATGTTACCAGCCCACCACACCACAGTGTAGAAAATCGCACTGACTCTTACAGAGTTATTAAAGATGTAAAGGATGTTGCTTCCCACATTAAAGAATGCAGTCTCCTAAGGAAAAGGGCCGTGGTCTTTCCTTATGTAGTTTTTCTGCATTCCAAGATCAGTCAAACTTATTTTAGAAGTAGACCATCTTTACATACACTCCTTGAATAGTGGCCAGATAAAGAATTTGTTTGGTATGGCAAAAGTCTATGACCAGTTCATTGACTGTTCAAACGATCTCCTTTGCCCTTAGAAACAAACTTCTCCACCTGACTCTCATACTCCATCTCATCCCCTTTATCAATACACCTCATTGCAGAGTCATCTGAGAACTTCTGCAAGTGACATGCCCTGATGTTATATTTGTAGTCAGTGGTGTAACCCAGTGAAGAGAAAAGGAGGTGGTTCTCCAGTGTTGCTCCCATCCGTATCGGAAAGACACTCTTGGAGTCCCACAAACTGTGGTCTGCTTGACAGAGAGTCCATAATCCAGAACACCATGAGCTCATCCACCTGAACATCTCTGAGTTTACCCCTTAAAAAAAAAAAAAAAAATAAAGCTGAATGGTACTGAAGGTGCTAGAGGAGTCAAAAAACATAATCCTCACAATGCTGCCAGCTTTTTCCAGGTAAGAATAAGTTTTGTGGAGCAGATAGATAATTGCGTCCTCCACTCCAGTTTTTGTCCGATAGACAAACTGCAGTGGGTCCGGGTGGTCTACTACAGGAGTAGCTGTATTGTCCGGACCAGTCTCTCAAAGGTCTGTAGTCATTAGATGAAGAGGCGCCTGTCTCCTTTGGAACAGGAACAATATGCAGGAAGTTTTCCATGGCAGTTGCAATTTCTGAAGTCTTGGGGACAAACTACACAGGTGACAGAGGATACTACGAAGTTGGTCAGCACAGACAACTGGAGGACTGACTTAATCTGGTCATGCAAGGCAGTTTTAGAGTCACCAGTTACAACAATCTACACTCTGTGCACACTTATTAAGCAAGATGTATTTTTGATGATTCATTTTAATATGGAACAAATACAGTGCTATCAGTCAATTCAAAATGTTAATAAACCTGTAACCTGTGAATGTTTTATAAAGGAAATGTGAGTGTGAACATTCTCAGGGGAATACATATGTGTGCACAATTATTAGGCAACTATTTGTGTGCAGAATTATTATACAACTAAAGGAAAAACGAACATTTTCCCATCTCACTTGTTTGTTTTCATCTGTTAAAGTGAGAATAATAACTCAAAATTTACAAATAAACATTTCTGATATTTCAAAAAAAAAAAAAATCAATGACCAATATAGCCACCCTTCTTTTCAATAACAGTCATAAGCCCCCGCTCATGGAGTCTGTCAGTTTCTTGATCTGTTGACAACTTTTTGTGCAGCAGCAACCACAGCCTCTCCTAGACACTGTTTCAACTTATGTGTCTTGTTCAGTGGTGGTTGGGTTTCAGCCTTCCTTACCTTGGCCATGTCTCTAAGCACTGAATACCTTGTACTTCTGGGCACTCCATATAGGTTGCAGTTCTGGAATTTGACAGCACTGGAGGATAATGGTTTCCTGGTAACTAAACATTGGATTCTTCTCAAATCTTTGGCAGTTAATTTGCGTCTCAAACCCAAAAAACACGTTTCTTGTAGCCCTGTTGACTATTTGCAGCAAAACATTTGATGGTTCTGTGATCACGCCCCAATATCTGAGCAATTTCAAGAGTGCTGCACCCTCCTGAAAGACTTTTTACTATTTTTTGACTTTTTAGTGTCGGTTAAATCTCTTTTTTGGCCCTTTTTGCCTGAGGATGACAAGCTGCCTAATAATTATGCACACCTTGATATAGGGTGTTGATCTCCTTAGGCCACACCCTCCCTCATTACACAGATACACATCACCTGATATGCTTAAATCCAATAACTATTTAAGTTTGTACAGCTTAGGGTCGGAATACATAAATAAAAATGATATGGTCAAAATACTCATTTGCTTAATAATTGCGCACACAGTGTAGGCAGAATCCTGCCATTCAGCCCAATGAAACAATTATGCACATCTTCAGAATGTTGCTTGAAAAATAAAGGTTCCCATTCACTTGGAGATAATGCTCTTCCCAAGCTGGGATTCAAATCCAGAGCTCCACTATAATCTCCAATATCTTACTACAACAGTTTATATGTATTTTTATACATATATATTTAAAGCAGGAGTCTTGCATTGAGACAGCATTTTTATTCCATTTAGGTAAAGAGATAACACTTCTGATGCAGACTCTGAACACTCTAAGCACTCCAGAAGAAAAGCTTGCAGCTCTTTGTAAGAAATATGCTGAACTGGTAAGTTTTTAGCACTTTTCTTTAATATGATGGTAATCATTATATCCTTGACACTTGCAGGTTCTTTGCAATTTAATGCATTTTTGTAATAGTGTCAGAGCACCATGCACTTTTGTAAACATGCTTCAAATAAAATGCACAGTAACTTTTTGAAGACCGGATGTTATTGATTTAATACATGCAAACCTCAGTTTTACAGTTATTTTAATTGGATTCATAGGGCAGTATTATAAGTAAATAGCAATGAAAAGGTTAATGTTATATAAAACAATTAAAATGTGGTTTACTTCTTGATAGTGTGAAATATTTGTTTGTCTCGTATTGTTTCCATTTTAGATTCTGCATGTTAATTTCAGTAGGAGCATCCCGGTGAAAGTGTATTGTATGGTTTGTTGGCGAGTCATCCTGTTTTTTATTCTACTTTTTCTGGTGATGGTCATAGTGGCAACATGGCAAGCTGGACAAACCAGGCCACCTTATCCTGCCTATCCTGAATCCGTACTTAGGTTTTGACCATATTTACTTGTGACCACAATTCCTTCAGTCACCACCTAAAGCTTGTGTCCATAGGTTTGGATGGAGATGTTTGACTGAATGGTAAATTGAAAGTTTTGTCTGAAGACTTAGCTCCCACTTCACCACAGCAATCTCATACAACATCTGTAATACTGCTGCTGCTGCACAAATTTCTTGGTTAATTTCATGATCACTTCTCCCTCATTAAACATTTCCACTTTGGGGCTGTTGGCCCCTTACTTTTCCTGCAAGGAAAGTTCTCTGCATGTTTAGCAGTGACTCGCATTTTCTTTTTTGTAGTTGGAAGAGCACAGAAATTCTCAGAAGCAGATGAGAGTTCTTCAAAAGAAACAAACCCAGCTTATTCAAGAAAAGGACCATCTCCGAAATGAGCACAGCAAAGCAATACTCGCCCGTAGTAAACTTGAGAGCTTGTGCCGTGAACTCCAGAGGCACAATCGCACTCTCAAGGTATGATTTAAAGGTTATCATATTCATACAGGGTGACACAAAAAAACGGGAACTTGTGAAATGCGTAGTGGCAGCCATGTACAGTTGGCAGCACTGCGGAACAGGGCCCTTGAGCTGTAAACAATCTCGCCATTTAGTAATTTAGTAAACAATTGCAAGGCAATCAATGGCAACTGTGAGAGAGTTATTCGTCATCTCAAGATTCGGTGATATTCCCTGGCCCTCAAGATCACTGGATTTGTCCGATTGTGATTTTTTTTTTTTCTTGTGGGGCTACCTTAGGAGTCGGATCTGCACAACTCGGCCAAGGACACTGAATGAATTGAAATAAAGAATTCAAGACGAAATGTGTGGTATCCCAGCTAAGATGTTGCAGCGATCAATGGGGAACCTCAACAGCAGATTGGAAGAATGCATACAGTGGTGTTTGCCCCCTTCCTGATTTCTTATTCTTTTGCATGTTTGTCACACAAAATGTTTCTGATCATCAAACACATTTAACCATTAGTCAAATATAAGACAAGTAAACACAAAATGCAGTTTTTAAATAATGGTTTTTATTATTTAGGGAGAAAAATCCAAACCTACATGGCCCTGTGTGAAAAAGTAATTGTCCCCTGAACCTAATAACTGGTTGGGCCACCGTTAGCAGCAATAACTGCAATCAAGCGTTTGCGATAACTTGCAATGAGTCTTTTACAGCGCTCTGGTGGAATTTTGGCCCACTCATCTTTGCAGAATTGTTGTAATTCAGCTTTATTTGAGGGTTTTCTAGCATGAACCGCCTTTTTAAGGTCATGCCATTGCATCTCAATTGGATTCAGGTCAGGACTTTGACTAGGCCACTCCAAAGTCTTCATTTTGTTTTTCTTCAGCCATTCAGAGGTGGATTTGCTGGTGTGTTTTGGGTTATTGTCCTGTTGCAGCACCCAAGATCGCTTCAGCTTGAGTTGACGAACAGATGGCCGGACATTCTACTTCAGGATTTTTTGGTAGACAGTAGAATTCATGGTTCCATCTATCACAGCAAGCCTTCCAGGTCCTGAAGCAGCAAAACAACCCCAGACCATCACACTACCACCACCATATTTTACCGTTGGTATGATGTTCTTTTCTGAAATGCTGTTTTCCTTTTACGCCAGATGTAACGGGACATTTGCCTTCCAAAAGTTCAACTTTTGTCTCATCAGTCCACAAGGTATTTTCCCAAATGTCTTGGCAATCATTGAGATGTTTCTTAGCAAAATTGAGACAAGCCCTAATGTTCTTTTTGCTTAACAGTGGTTTGCGTCTTGGAAATCTGCCATGCAGGCCGTTTTTGCCCAGTCTCTTTCTTATAGTGGAGTTGTGAACACTGACCTTAATTGAGGCAAGTGAGGCGTGCAGTTCTTTAGACGTTGTCCTGGGGTCTTTTGTTACCTCTCGGATGAGTCGTCTCTGCGCTCTTGGGGTAATTTTGGTCGGCCGGCCACTCCTGGGAAGGTTCACCACTGTTCCATGTTTTTGCCATTTGTGGATAATGGCTCTCACTGTGGTTCGCTGGAGTCCCAAAGCTTTACAAAAGGCTTTTTATAACCTTTACCAGACTGATAGATCTGAATTACTTCTGTTCGCATTTGTTCCTGAATTTCTTTGGATCTTGGCATGATGTCTAGCGTTTGAGGTGCTTTTGGTCTACTTCTCTGTGTCAGGCAGCTCCTATTTAAGTGATTTCTTGATTGAAACAGGTGTGGCAGTAATTAGGCCTGGGGGTGGCTACGGAAATTGAACTCAGGTGTGATACACCACAGTTAGGTTATTTTTTAACAAGGGGGCAATTACTTTTTCACACAGGGCCATGTAGATTTGGTTTTTTTTTTCTCCCTAAATAATAAAAACCATTTTAAAAACTGCATTTTGTGTTTACTTGTGTTATATTTGATTAATGGTTAAATGTGTTTGATGATCAGAAACATTTTGTGTGACAAACATGCAAAAGAATAAGAAATCAGGAAGGGGGCAAATAGTTTTTCACACCACTGTACGTACAGGACGTAATTTTCAGATATTGATAATTTGGATTACTGTCTCTTAAAAGGCAAGTTGTAGTGGTTCAATTGCTGTCAATAATTTTTTTGTTGGATTTCTTCTATTTTTATTGGGTTTTTCAAAAGTTCCCGTTTTTCTGTGTCACCCTGTAGTTCTTTTGTTTGTTTTCTTGTAGAAACATGTCCTGATTTAGTTGTTTAATTTACCTACATCTCAAATGTAACTGTGTTTGAAGGAGGAGGGAGTGCAGAGAGCCAGAGAAGAGGAGGAAAAAAGGAAGGAAGTCACATCACATTTCCAGGTGACTCTCAATGACATTCAAGTGCAAATGGAACAACACAATGAGAGAAATTCCAAACTTCGTCAGGAGAATATGGAGTTGGCTGAGAAGCTGAAAAAATTAATTGAACAGTATGAGTTAAGGGAAGAGGTAGGCAGTGGAAGCTGGATAAAATGATTTTTCCAAGGTACATTTTTTAAGGTTTTAACTATGAGATCCTATAACTTTTTGTTTTTTTTTCCTCTTCTGAAGCACATTGATAAGGTGTTCAAGCATAAAGATTTGCAACAGCAGTTGGTGGATGCTAAACTACAGCAAGCTCAAGAGCTGTTGAAAGAATCTGAGGAACGCCATCAGAGAGAGAAGGACTTTGTAAGTTTTATCTTTAAATGTAATATTTATTTAAAAAAATTAGATATACTAATTTAATATAATTTGTGAGAAGAATCACTGAAAAGTAGAGTTCTATATTTGCAGCAACTTTCATACTTGCTGCATCAGAATTGTGCATTGAACCCTGTTGTTCTGTTCAGTTAAGCCAGTTCTATTTAATTCATTTCGTTTTTGTACAGCACTCTTCACTGAGTGCAGGTACAGAGTGCTGTTACAAGTTCTCAGGCAAAATGCAAGTTTAGATTTTACAAATTAATAAATAAGGATTTAGCATACAAAGATTTATTTAAAAGCACAGAAAACAAAGCATAAACTGATTAACATAAATGGAAACTAAAAATATGTCTATTGATCAATTGTTGAGCTATGGGCAGTTGACAGTGGAAGAGAGGAAAAGGGAAAAACTCCAGTCAGTAGCATCCCTGGAGAAAATATACCTTTGGGGTGTCCATTGTAAAAAAATGAAAATCAAAGACAAATTTGGATACAGTCATTGTCCTGGAGACCTCCGTGAACTAGCCTCACCTTGGCATTTTATACTAGAGTCTGTGCTGGGTCATCCAATTTGATAAAAGAACAATTCCATCCAATAATTGCAATGCTTCCAGTATGTGAGATGACTTATCCATGGGCAGAAAAACAGCTTGGGAGTAGAGCAGTGGCACCAAGGGCCACATTAAGATAGCAAGAAGAGATCATAAAAGAGGAGGGTTAGTAATGGTTTATAAATATTGTATTACATATTTTTCTGTACACATAACTAACAAACAAAGATATTATGCATAACTAATCAGTAGCTCTACACTGAGGATGTGCTAGACTAAAGCAGTGAGTTTTCAACCTGGATTTAAAAGCAGAGATTGTTGAGGCATCTCCTAAATAAGCAGGCAGATCATTCCAGAGCTTCTAAAGGCTTGTCCTCCCACTGTTTAATTATTCTTTGGAATCTTAAGTAGACTGGCATATTGAGATCATAACATGCTCTCTGGTTTGTGAGTAATGATAAGCTCAGATATGTAAAAGGGGCATTGGCCATTTAAGACTTTATATGTTAAACGGAAGGTTTTGAAATTGACCCAAAGCTCAGCTGGAAGCCATTTTAAGGACTTGAGAACCAAAGTTATTTGTAGATTCTGATTCTTGTAATGCTTCTTTCAGTAATTCTTACAGCTGCATTTAGTTAATTGATAGCTGTGTAATGAAATATTTTCAGTGGCAGTGAACAACACAATGCAGAAGTCAGTTTTTCTAGAAATACAGTTGTGCTTGAAAGTTTGTGAACCCTTTAGAATCTATATATATATATAATTCACTAAGGCAAGACAACCATGGAAAGCACGCCGGAAGGGGCGTGGATTCACTAAGCCACCGACAAGTGAGACGGCCATGGCGCTTGCAGGAAGGAGTCACGCCCACCAACTCCAAGACCATTGGATACGACGACAACTCGCAGAACCACGGCCACCAACTCGGACGCGACGACACAGGAAAAATGGCGTCATTTATGTTCGTCTGTCGTAGAGTCCACATGTAGCTCTGAGCCACATTGACTGTTCACAGAGGCATGTTTCTCGTGGGAGTGAATCGCTACATGCAGCGTGTAAAACAGTTTGCGAGGGGTATCCCATGGGATCCTTAAAACAATCCTTTAAAACTGAGGTTAAAACACAATGAAGGAAGCAGTCTTTAAAAACCAATAAGCCCTGTGCTTCTGTTTCATTACTGTCTCACCTGCTTCACCAATGCAGGGCCTGCAACAGTCGAGACACTCTCTCAGCAGCTGACCACCTCTGTGCCTGACCGGTTCACACAGAGGCACCACACAACGCGGCAGGACTATCTAAGAGGAGGCATGTTTGTCACGGATGTAAATCGCTGTATGCGGCGTGTAAAACAGTTTGCTGTTGCGGATGTGAATCATTGTTTGCAGCGTGAAAAAAACAGTTTCCGAGGGGTTTCCCATTGTCTTAGACTCGGTGGCCGGGTCTCTGTCAGATGCTCTTGCGACCGGGCACATGACCAGGCAGTGTGTGTGCTTTGAGAGCGTGGGTGGACACAACCGCACCATCTAAGAAGATTCATATTTATCGCGGATGTAAATCGCTGTATGCAGCGTGTAAAACGCTGTATTGTATGTGGCCCTCTCCAGAGTTACATCTTTTCATTCACCTACAGTCGTATACACAATGAAAAAACCGAGTTTTCGGTTACAACGCATGACCGCGTGCACCACAGCAAATTGTTTTACATGCTACATACACCAATTCGCATCCGCAACAAACATGCGTCGTCTTAGATGCTCCTGCACTTTGTACACACCCACCTCGCTGCTACCGTGGTCGGGTGTCTTGGTGGATTATATATAGAAAGGCAGCCAAAACCGCACAGAGCAATGAAACGTGAGTCACAGCTGCATCTGGACCGTACAAAGATGACAACGACTCGAGTGACGAGTTGGAGGTGGGCACATGAGCAGGCAGTGCATACTGGACGAAAAATCAGCAGACTAGCATGACGGAGGGAGCAAGAGGATGTCCTCCTCCTCCTCCTCCCGTTCCACCTGAGCGCGGCACCGGCGATTGTGTGTTGGTTCGTTCCGTACATTGTTACAATGTTGCTTTTTTTGCTGATTTATTACATTTCCGATTTTGCAAATGTTAATTTTCTCTCTGTGCTTAAAAATCATTAAAAAAACGGCCTGATTATGCAACGTATAGTACGCCATGGGTTGGCTAGTTTTCTATATTTCTGCGTAAATATGACCTACAACATCAGAGTTTCACTTAAGTCCTAAAAGTAGATAAACAACAGCAACATTTATTTATATAGCACATTTTCATACAAACAATAGCTCAAAGTGCTTTTACATAATAAAGAATAGAAAAATAAAAGAGACAATAAGAAAACAAAATAAATCAACATTAATTAACATCGAATAAGAGTAAGGTTTAATGGCCCAGTTTGGGGGTGGGAGATCAGAAAAAACAAAAAAAAACTCCAAATGGCTGGACAAAAAATAAAATCTGTAGGGATTCCAGACCATGAGAGTGCCCAGTCCCCTCTGGGCATTCTACCTAACATAAATGAAACAGTCCTCTTTGGATTTAGGGTTCTCACGGAAGGAGTTGATGATGATGGTCACATAGAGTTCTGCCTTTTAATCCTTCTATCATTGTTGAAGCATCATGAAGCTTTGAGTAGGTGGAGGTGGCGCAGGCCACCACCACAAAGAAACCGGAAAAAGAAACAGAAAAGAGAGTAGGGGTCAGTACGGATTTTAGAGCCACCATGAATAGTTGAAAGAGAAACCAGTTAGTTAAATGAGACAAAATATTGTACTTGGTCATTTATTTATTGAGGAAAATGATCGAATATTACGTATTTGTGATTGGCAAAAGTATGTGGACCTCTAGGATTAGCAGTTAGTTTGAAGGTGAAATTAGAGTTGGGTGTTTTCAATCAGTGGGATAACAATCAGGTGTGAGTGGGCACCCTGTGTTATTTAAAGAACAGGGATCTATCAAAGTCTGCTCTTCACAACACGTTTGTGGAATTGTATCATGGCACGAACAAAAGAGATTTCTGAGGATCTCAGAAAAAGAGTTGTTGATGCTCATCAGGCTGGAAAAGGTTACAAAACCATCTCTAAAGAGTTTGGACTCCACCAATCCACAGTCAGACAGATTGTGTACAATTAGAGGAAATTCAAGACCATTGTTACCCTCCCCAGGAGTGGTCGACCAACAAAGATCACTCCAAGAGCAAGGCGTGTAATAGTTGGCAAGGTCACAAAAGACCCCAGGGTATCTTCTAAGCAACTAAAGGCCTCTCTCACATTGGCTAATGTTCATGAGTCCACCATCAGGAGAACACAGAACAACAATGGTGTGCATGGCAGGGTTGCAAGGAGAAAGCCACTGCTCTCCAAAAAAAACATTGCTGCTCGTCTGCAGTTTGCTAACAATCACGTAGACAAACCAGAAGGCTATTGGAAAAATGTTTTGTGGACGGATGAGACCAAAATAGAACTGTTTGGTTTAAATGAAAAGCGAGAAAGGAAAACACTGCATTCCAGCATAAGAACCTTATCCCATCTGTGAAACATGGTGGTGGTAGTATCATGGTTTTGGCCTGTTTTGCTGCCTCTGGGCCAGGACGGCTTGCCTTCATTGATGGAACGATGAATTCTGAATTATATCAGAGAATTCTAAAGGAAAATGTCAGGACATCTGTCCATGAACTGAATCTCAAGATAAGGTGGGTCATGCAGCAAGACAACGACCCTAAGCACAAGTCATTCTACCAAAGAATGGTTAAAGAAGAATAAAGTTAATATTTTGGAATGGCCAAGTCAAAATCCTGACCTTAATCCAATCGAAATGTTGTGGAGGGACTTGAAGCGAGCAGTTAATGTGAGGAAACCCACCAACATCCCAGAGTTGAAGCTGTTCTGTACCGAGGAATGGGCTAAAATTCCTCCAAGCTGGTGTGCAGGAATGATCAAAAGTTAACGGAAACGTTTAGTTGCAGTTATTGCTGCAAAGGGGGGGAAACACAAGATACTGAAAGTAAAGGTGCACATACTTTTGCCACTCACACAAATATGTAACATTCAATCATTTTCCTTAATAAATAAATGACCAAGTATAATATTTTTGTCTCATTTGTTTAACTGGTTTCTCTTTATCTACTTTTAGGACTTGAGTGAAAGTCTGATGATGTTTTAGGTCATATTTATGCAGAAATATATAACATTGTAAAGGGTTCACAAACTTTCAAGCACAAATGTAAATGCATGAATTTCAAAAACATTGTTTTCCATCTTAAAAATGTTGGAAAATTAAAGATTTTCTCAGTGATAACACCTAAATTGTTTTAGTAAAACTAATGGTGATTCCAACTCAGTCAAAAAGTGACGGAATCATTGTTGTTCAATTTTCTTCCCCCACCCATAAGTACCATTTGTTTTTTTCTGTGTTAAGGGACAAGTGATTGTCATCTGTCCACTCTAACTCGCAGACAAATTTAAAGATACCACCAGAGAAAAGTACTTTCTTCTAAGTGAAAGGTATAATTGTGTGTTGCCTGCATAGAAGTGAAAATGAATGTTGTTTTGTAACGAAATGTTTTCCCAATGGATGCATGTAAATTGAAAACAGTAAAGGTCAGAGTTCTGGGCCCTGTGACACATCACATTTTACTTCTGAGTATGACAGTGCTGTCAGCACATTTCTGTATATACTGAAATTAATATATAAATACAAACTAAACCACATAAGGGCAGTGCCTTAGAGCACAGTGGATTTTTTGGCCGTATGAATTGAAATAGAATGGTCAATGTTTAATGCTGCTCTTAAGTCTAACATAATTATTGTGGAATTTTCAAATTGTTTTACCTTTTATTGCAAGATACTGGCAGTCGTAAAGTTCAGTTCTAGGCTGAAAACTGGCCGAAAAAAAAAACTTTCTCAAAAGTCATGTCAGTCTATTATAGTTTTCCAAAATTAAGGTTATGTCATGCAGGTTAATTCCAAGAAATTTAAGATTTTGTATAACGGTGTCTTACAGTGTCTTAAAAGAAGACAAACTGGATATAACTAGGATAGATGAAAAATAAGAAGGCCCAAATGAACAACTACATAAAGGATAAGTTCATCAGAATCTATAGTTTGAGAAATAAATTCCTTACGAGGTCCTTTGTTGCCTTCTTCATTAAATACACACCAAATCCCTGTGCCGTCTGCAACAGTGAAAAGAGAGTTCTGTGATGCTGGTGTTAAAGGCGGAGTTTTAAAAAAAATGTATTTGAAACTGGCATTTTGATGAAAATGATAGAAAATTGTATTATGTCCAGCATCTTGGAGTCTTCTCTTCACTGTTACAGATCATAATGGTATATGGGCATGTATTTAATGAAGAAACCAAATGAGGACCTATAAGATTTTTGTTTCTCAAACTACAGACTCTGATGTTCATATCCTCTTGTGCATTGTATAGAATAAACAATCAGGAAAACTTAGTACCAAACTTAACGACTGTTTGTTGTTAACTTCGTGTTGCTGACACAATAAAGATAAGAGGGGGGAAAAAACTGACACAAAAGTTTTGAAAAGTGTAATATTCGCAACACTTGGACAGTGAATATATCTTCCACATGAATAATATCCTGCACCCTTGTATAACCTTCACATTTTGTTTCTTTCAGCAAGAAATGTATAACTCATATGTCCGCACTCTTTTAAAAAGATAATGAGAACACCTGAACAAATTAACCTGCAAACGGCGATAGTAATAATAATAATTATTTAGAAATGACTGTGTCGTTTGATCCAAAATGAAAATTACTAGATAAAAACTGGCATGTACAGTACATGCTGCATAGTAAGTAGTACCATTTCTCTGGCATCATTTATTTTAGGGCACTGCCAGGAACATTTTTCATTTTAATATCATAATTAAACACATCTGCCTTTATGCAAAAATATACATTCTCTGTATGGGACTTTTCAGTGCCATGGGACATTGATATTACTTAAAAGCCATTGTTGCACTGCAAAAAAAACTTAGCCTAGAAATAAGATATAAACACTGAATTTCAGGAGAAAATGAATTTATTAGTGAAATTATCTGTCCATGCAGCAAGATAATTTTTCTTGCCAAGAAATCTTAAAATAGGTTAGTTCCAGTCTAGAAATAAGAAAGCTCTAATAGGTGTTCAAAGGTTTGAAATAAGTAGAAAATGCTGTTTTTTAGAACAAATTACCTGAGATTAGACTTTCTACAGTGGAAATACACTGAATATTAGGAAATAATTTTTAATTCAGTTGTTTTACATTCTTAATTTTAACACACTGAAAAATGATGGCCATGGAACAAGAGAAAATATCACCAATATAAGTGGAAAATTCTTAATACCAGTGGAGAAAAGTCTTGTTACTTAAAACAAGTTAGCTCATCTTGAAATAGGTAGTTCAATATTTAATCTCAGAGCATATATCTTAAAACAGGAAAATTATTTTACAAAAATCACAGAATAAGAAAAAAATATGATTATTAAGAAATAAATGCTTGGAATAAGCAAAATTATATGCCAATGGGGTGAGATATATTGATTTTGTTTTTTAAAAAATCCTGAAAGTAGTTAATTTCAACACATACTAAGCTATATTTGCATGATATATACAACAAATTTCAGTCCACCTACAAAAGAATAAGGTAAAAGTAGCACAATGCTCTCATTTTAGGATGGTCTTCATTTCAAATTGAAATCAAATATTTTAGCAGAGGTTTGATTTAGGAATTCATTCCTACATTCAATACACATAATTATTATATAATTTCCTGATATATGCTGGCTTCCTAAATAGATAAAATAACTTACAATAAAGACATAATCATTAGCATTGCTCTTTAAGTATTACATCAGTACCCAAAAGCACTACTGCTGTGTTTACAATAGAGAAACAGACAAAAACATAAGCACATGAAAATTAGTTGATACAAGATTACCTTGTATATAACACAAACATCATTTCATTATTGTACATTGTAGTTCAGGACTGTCTCATCTTGTCACAGTCAGAAATACATAATAAACTTAATTACATAAACAAAATTTTAACGGTAACTTTGCCAAGAAACAGGATAAAGAAAATACAACCTAACATTTTAAATCCACAAAATATCAAATTATTTACAATTTATCTAATTGATTTTCAAATATTTTGGAAATTATATACAGTACAGTACATCATAGACATGCATTTCATGTTCTACATTTGGTTCACAGAATTTTCCTTCTAGCATATTTGTATCTTCCCTTCAAATTGTGTCCAGTAATTTTTCAGTTTGAATTGCAGAGAGGACAGCGGCAATGCACTTTGGACATATTAGATGTAGTGCATAATAGTAAGCCATAAGGTACATGATACAACATTTCTTCAGGGAAAGTTGTCAAATGGTCACTTCCAATAGCTAGCATGCAGTTATCTTGGTCCACAATAAGGGCAGCGCTAGACAGTGGTCAGTCTTTGCTGTAGAAAGGCATCAGGATTCTCAGAGGTCTTCAAGACAAACAAAAACCAACAAAGAAAATAGGCTGAATTTATTTTATACTCTGTAGTCCTATACAAATTTATTATACATTTACTAATTTATAATACTGAATTAATGTGCTAATTTTAACAGAAGCAGTTATACATGGATTGTAATTTAAATAGCAAAGCACTAAAAATTGAAGATTGTTATTGTAGCAATGACACCCTAGGGTGCTGCTGATATATTATAATTACTCGGGTCTTCTCCTTCCATCTCAGTGGCACACTCCACCAGGTCCCCAGTCCAACACACCAACGGGGAAAGTTTCAACAACAACAACTTTTATTCAAAGGAGCCACCCTCAATTGAATGATGTCCCAAACAAAGAAACAGAATAAAAGCTTAACAACAATGCAGTGAAAATTAATAAACAGTAATAAGTATCTTATGCAAAAAATGATATATACAATCCAATAACCTGTGCCTCTAAGCAAGCAGTATTTAATAAAAGCTCCCTTTTTGCTCCCAGTCCCTCGGGAAACCTTCTTCCCCTCCCCACCTCACTGGCCAGTGATACAGGAAGACAAACGCAAAGAAAACGGCGTTGGGGCCCTTTGTTTCTATCGTTTGAGCGCTCTATCTCCAAATGGAGCATTTGTAATCCACCGAAAAGATACCTGGACTCTCCAAATAGGTGGCCACAATAGAGTAAAGTAAAGATAGGGATACTTGTGCGATATACAGCTCACCACTCCTGGGTTCCGGAAGACGCGGACTGCAGACACTCGTCAGTGATCCAATAATCCCCAACGGCCCCCTCGAAGCTTCGATAAAATCACTCCTCTCACCGGTTCCTCCAGGTCGATTCTCTCTCTCCTCCGCAAAAGTCTATCTCCTCCGCCCCCTCACTCTCCAAGTCCGTTCCCCGTCCGTCTCCTCCACCCCAAAAACAGAGTCCCCCCCCCGTATTCTATTCCTGTCCTGATCAACCGCTCTGCTGCCATCTAATGTCTAGTTATTAAAATTGCAGCTCCGTGACTCTTATTCAGACATACACACACAAGATGTCTGTGTGCATAGCTACATTATATTCTGTTGAGCCCTTTTAATCAAACCATTTAATGTATAATGTCGTTCCTGTAGCTAACATTAAAAACAACCATGAAAATTGCTGCCAGTCACAGATGGATAGAATTGCAGTAACTGTCCTTATTTTTCCTTTAAGCAATGTAAAAATGCAAAGTTTTACCTTAAGGCCATGAACTAATGCCTCGTTTTGTTTCCCAGCTTTTTTGGGGGTAGGGAAAGTGAAGGAAACATGGATGGCAGAGCTCTAAACATGGCAATGGCATTTTCACTAATGAAAAAAAACCACAATCTTATTAAATATCTTTCGCATTATGTTCTAATATAACTCAAACATTCTCCTTTTAATGAAAACAACAACATACAACAAGCTTTAAATTAAGAACGATTTATAACAAAAATGATATGATGTCTGGTATTTATTTTTACCTACTAATATGCTAGAACATAAACAAACAATTGAAATGAACCTTAGATCATATTTAAAGTATTCTTTAAAATATTCCTTCATTATTTATACCTAATAAAGGATAGTGTCAGTCAGTTTATTATTCTGTTGTGTCTTAAAGATGCTAGACAAAACTATTTACAATGGTAATAAGTGGCTTTTTAAAACCATAATTAAAGGGAAAATTTTATTTCAGAATAACACAGTACAACTTTCTAATACAATGAAGAAAAGGGAACCTGGAATTCACAAATCAGTAGTTACTGGCAAAGAAAGCAGTAACAAAAAAGTTTGGCTTACTATAATATAGACTTGGTCTTTATGGAAAAAATGGCATAAAAAGGGCAACCCTTTGAGCATCAACTGCAGAATATCATAACTTTAAACAACTTCAGTTTGACGTTCATTTAGGCCTATCATGCTGCAACACTGAGTAAAGTGCATAACTAACTATAAAATGAGTTTGAATAAAATATGTATGACAAATGTTACCATCATCTTGCATATGTGGACACTTCAGGATCTTCTTCATCACTCCATACAGCTGTGCTTTTCCATAAAAACTGGTCCATCTGCTCTTAACTTCTGTGATGTAGTTAAGATTATTCCAATTAAGAATACAATGCATTTGATCCATTACCTATAAAATAAGCACACTCTTAAGTCAGCACATATTTTGTTTTAAGAAACCATTTTCAAAAATATTTCAGTCAAATGTCTGTGTTTTATGTATTTACATGATCCAGTTCTTTAAAGCATGGGTAAGCCTCCCATATAATTTGTAAATGGCATCTCTGCATTAAATTCATGATCAAGGAGCTGGGTAACTGCAAATTTATTTGGCTTTGGTTTCTTGTAAAGGTCCTGTAGTGTTTTGTAGTGCCTGGCCTGTATTTAGTGCCTGTCATCTATTTTGTCAACAGCTGCAAAAACATATAAATGAATAATCCAATCAGTTGTATTTTCTAAACAGTCTGAACTAAGATGGAATATGACCATCTCTATTGTGCACTTACCAGATGGTTCACATAGTTTCTCTGCTGTGACTTCTCGGGTACGACTAGAAGGTGACACGTTAACAAGCGTCGCTGAAGCAATAGAAATCCCTGAAGATGCAGTGGAATTGGCCTTGCCTGAATTCTCGACTTCAGCAGCATCAGGCTTGTCATTGGTGATGCCAAGACATCTCTTTATTTATTTGAGGCATACAGCACTGTCACTTCTAAGATGTGCGGATATTCTGTAGCCTTTTCAGGAGTTGTTTAAACACAGGTTCCTGTAATGAGATTACACTCTTTTAAAAAGTGTGCAAGTGAATATAAGGTGTGACGGCTCGGTCTATTTCCCCTATAAAAACTAGTTACTTACACTCATCCATTAATTTTGATTTTCAGCTGCACATAGCTTTGGATAATACTTGACTATACGTTTTGCCATTGAAGAAACCTCATGTTTGGAGGTATATTTGTCTTCCTTTGTTGTTGTCTTCAGTATGGGCACTTTGTTGGTTACTGTATTTCTAATTAATCTACAGCGCAGATCCTTTGAAAGAATACAATGCTCCTCTTTCCCTACACGCTGCAGTGTTTTCTGACTTGCTCCAACTCACTGTCACTATGAAGTATGTATTCTCTTAAAAGTTTTCTGGAACATCCTTGCTCACTGGATTGAGGGGTAGGTGAAAGACTGGCATTTTTTTTTAGAGTATTGCATTCAGAAGAGGAGAGAGATGTGCAGTTGTCTTGTAAGTTATCTTGCTGCACAGAAAACTGCAGCTCCTGGTAAAAAAAAATACAGGAAAAGGACAATGAAAATAGTCGCCAGTTATCAATAAACTCTTTATTAATTATGAAATTCGATGAAGCCTGACATAAATGGAAATATTTACTTTTATTTTTAACGTAAATGAAATTAGTAATCAAAGACAGCATTGCTCAAATATCTGACCGTTTATATTTTCATTGTTAAAATTATTAGGTAACTAAAAACAAGATAGCAGTCATCATCTTTACTTCCTGGTAAAACACAGAAACGATATGTGCTCAGTTATCTATTGATATGGAGTATTTTCACAATATGTTGTATTGAACTAAATAAGTGCTACATGAGTACTGTGAAATTCTTACTTCTGTGTGCTAATTAACATGTAACATGCTATCATTCTCTGGCACCATGATAAAGTTTATCAAAACATTTGTCAATTAATATAGACTTTGTATAAATGACAAACATACATAAATATGTGTTTACACAAAGATTCATATGGTGAGGTGAACATGTTGGGGCAACAGCCTTGATTGATGCATAAGCTGGCCTGTACTCAGGTGTGACATTTCAAACTGCTTTTATTGAATTATGGAAAATTTAAATTGAGAAGGACCAAGCCCATGTTTCTACATCATAAATATATATTTATGTTGTCATCACTTTCATATCATAAACGTCCTCCTTTTCCCTATTATCATTTATATTTCTCCCCTGCTTGATCTTAAATATCATCAGGACATGGACACTTCTGACATAAGTTGCTACAGAAGCCTTTAATCTCAACAAAAATAACATCGCAAAAGTGATGACTACATTGCTTCCTCAACAATATTTCTTTAAAAAATAAATAAATAATGCTGACCTCTTGATGTACTGCTGGCCATGAGGTTTTCTTTAAAGGAAATGTTCAGATCTTCACACGAAAGAGTCCCTAGAAGATCTTCTGTAACATTTGAAAGCAACAAAGAAGACCAGTAATTCACCAGTAATTCATTCATATTTTGATGTCATCTGCACAATTACCGGCAGTCATTTCCAACACAGGTTTTAGGCTTTAAGTGCTAAATGTACAAATTTTTAGTTTAAGAGTTTCTTGAAAGATGGTACAAGTGCAAATCATGATACCTTTTTATAAATTTTTTACATTTTGTTTCCTTTCTGAACAAGTATATCATACTGAGGTTTTAGGCAAGTAGAGATATCAACGTGTTGCCTGATCAAAAACACGATACATATCACTTACTAACTTAATTTGCGAATGTATAAAATTAGCAGGGTGTTAACATTTCACTCAGACTGGGGCCTTCACCTGTACCATTAAAGTAATAAAGAGCACTGTCTCACTCAGGGCTGACTGGCCTCTAAATTTTAAAGTTTTTCTTTAAAGGTATCTCAAATAGAAGAGACTTGGGTCGTGTTCGCTTTTACTACCGGTAATAACATGAGGCGTGTGCAATGCAGTTAGAACTTGACACATTTTTAAAAGATACATTTCAATTTATTTTTAAGCAAGCAGAAGTCTGTATCAGAACGTCTTTAACAACTTTTTAAATAAATCACTGTAACAAATAAATCAATGACATTTAGCTAAAATTTATTTCATAATAACTCTCTGTATATATGAAATCTAATAATTAATAAATAAAAAGAGCTCAATAAAAAGAGTCCGGTGTTGCTGTGCAGCCTCAAACCACTCATTAATGCCTAAAATGGCAAGAGAAACGCTAGATGTACCAATATGTTCGAATGCAAGAACTGCGTGCAGTGGAAGTTATAATTCAGGCCAGTGTTTGCTGGATAAATTACAAAGGTGAAAACCGCAAATGAAAAAATAAATATTTATTACATAAACACTTGCATTTATTTTTAAAATTTTATGTAATGGTTATACGAAACTAGCTTGCCCCACTACTTCTATTTTGTGTTGTAATGATTATAGGTATCAACATAGACAGGTGAATTCTTGTGGATTCATAAAAACAGAATGCACTGCAGCAACAGTAAATGTCAATTAGAAACTTACCTTTTAATATTTCCAGTGTGACTTCGTCAAGTGAATCCATTGATTTATATGCATTAATATGTTACTTACCAACTGCGAAGAGCAAAACAGTATTTTAGCTATCTATGTAACGTTGTTAATAAACTTAAAGGGAGAACGTTTCGAAATGTAACATCTGATGTGCGGGAAAGCTAAGGACGCTTCACAGGGAACAGGTTTACGCATGCTCAAAGAAAGGTATATTCCATTGCATGACAAAGAAGTGGTCAAAAACAGCACTGGATATTATATTTGGAAAAAAAAAAATAACCGTATTTGGTAAAAAAAAAAAAACAAAAAAAAAAAAACAATTGGACACTGCAAGAAAACTAATTATACTGTTAGCTTTTCATATATTCAACAATGTCATTAACGTAAATATTATTTTTTTCCTAAAGTAATGGAACGATCCTGTATATTACATCACATAACAGCTACAATCGCTCAGCTATCGTGCTTTTTGCTGTTTAAACGCTAAAGATGATTTGGCATTTTTATTTGCTGCTAGTTTGTGACTTTGAGTTTAAAATGACTTTTGAACCATATTAACACTACACATTATATTGTTTGGAGTTTCAAGTTCATGAAGATGTGTCTTTGATAGAGATGTTTTGTCATTTGAAATTAAAATCTCTAACCTGGATAAATCCACCTGTTTTGTTGATGCTATAAAGCTGGTTAATTTTAATTCCAGTGAGACTATATGACTGAAAAACAAAATATATATTCTTGTGAAGTACTACCATGGGGATATCATTGAACTATATAAAACTTTTAAAGATTCCTAAATTCTTGAACTTTTCTTTTTATGTTAGTAAATTCCAGCAACACTGTTTGGATTAAACCATTTATTTGACAAAGTGAAAAAACTTGCATCAAACCACCAGACACATTTTTTTTATACAAGGGTCATTTATTTTAAAATGTGGAAACCATTTTGATTTGAAGAAAAATATTACAATTTGAATATAATAAAGTACTACCCTTTGCAGGGAATCCAGCTGTTAAATCATACTAGTTACAGAGACAGTGTTAATCTGAAATGTCGTAGTTGTTAACAAAATCAAGGTTGTATTCTAAAACATTTCTGGAATAAAAAGAGTTTAATTTAAGTCTCGGGGTTGTGTCTTACTCATTTCTTAAAACAAGACAAACCTAGAAAGTTTTGGTTCTTGAAATAAGAATGCATGTCCTGCTGTGCTTATCGCTGTAGTTGATAACAGAATTTTCTCCCACAGTTGTGCTTTTTTTAAGTCGAAATTGTCTTGGAATTGCACTTTTATATCTAAGTCAGATAGCTTAAGACCAGTTAACTTGAATTGAGCAAAATAATCTAGCAAGTAGCATTGCAACATGAGATATTTAATCTCTTGGGGCAAAATATTAGATATATTACCTTTAAAATAAGAAATTTTTACTTGTTAAGAAAAAATGTTTTGCAGTGTGTGAAGAAGAAAATTGAGACGTGGGTAGCTTGTACCAGGAACATTGAATTTAAATGGGTAGAACAGAGTTTGTTTTAAATAGCAGCTAAAGCTAATGTGCAAATTTTCAGACTCCGCATAACTGCAGGATAATCCAAAAGAAACTAACGTTTTTCTCTGCCTATCCCTCTTGTGTATTGTTTTTGGTCATCATTTTTGATTTATAGTCCAACTATTGTTTTTATTTTTGCAGGGCTTAGTTATCTGGCAACACTATTTCTGACTAATGGCTAATATATAAATCTAAGTAAAAAAAAAATCTAAATATTCATTGTCTATTACGCCAGTTTATTAAAGTGGCAACAGCCATGTGTGTTAGCAACATTTTACCCAAATGTATAATAATAATCTTGCAGCATTACCAATGTCGTGAGGAGGCTAAATTCTGTTAATCAGGAAATTGCTCTCTTAGAATCACTACATGTGAGCCTACTGTGCTCATGATTTGAAGTCTTCATTTGTTTTTTTAATAACTTAGAGTCCAAAGTTTCAGACTCAGGAATTTTTCTGGCTTTATGCCTTGCATGTATTTTATTCAGTTTGTGATAGCACTAAAGAGTGGTATAGTTATTGATAACCAGGAATGTATGTAGATGCTTTATGCTGAACAATCCATTAAATTTCTGTATTATGAAATAAAACTGTATTGTACATATACTTTCTCAGCACTTTTTAAAGGCTAATAAATGAGTCTTGGACTGTATGCATCTATATGTTTTAGGTTTGATAAGCCAGTTAAAAACTGTGGTTAGGAAATCATTACTAATTTATAGTGACTTTTTTTTCTTAAATGTTAATCAAAAATTGTTTTTTTTTTTTCTCATTATTATGTGCTTCAAATGTGTTTTACTAGGTCATATTAATTTTGTGTTATGATATTTGCTTTTTTTTTTATTTAATCTTGGTCTTGTAGCTTCTAAAAGAAGCCGTTGAATCACAAAGAATGTGTGAACTAATGAAGCAGCAGGAAGTCAATCTAAAACAACAGGTACCAATTTTTTTTATTTTTTCATTGGATCATTTTTTGTGCCACTATTAACATCAACATTGGACTTGTTATAATTATAGCAAGGTTATATAATTACACACGGGGTGGAAGGGAAAAGGTGAGCTGTGTATCAGAAATAACATTCAAGTTCAAAATATCAATACAACAGAAGAAAATACATCAGAATCAGATTACTGATACTTTGTTTTTGGTTTTTTAAAATGACATTAATACGTGGTCAGCAAAGATGACTGATACCAATTGTACCAGTATTGCTGTTGTGTTTAGAATATTAGGTTTTCCTAGAAAAAAATCTAAATGAAAAAAAAAGATCAACTGTTTGTTACATGAACATGCTTTAACTTAACTAACTTGGTTAAATGACAATTTATGTACTTTATTTGAAGAAATTAACATTAATCATGTCAAGCTTATAAAGCAAACGACTTTATAGTCAAACTAGAAAAGAGAAAAAAAATCAGAAGGTTTAAGAAGAAAGCAGGAACAAAAAAAAAGGAAAACCTAAGAAACGGAATTTAACCCCCATCCGAGAGAGAGAGAATGAAGCCAAGAGCATGGGCAAAAATTACCCCCACCCCCCTATATAGCAGTGTGGTATAGGCTATTACAGTCCATTCGTTCTTCCCCATTTTAAGCCCACCTGGGAGTGCACCAAAAAAAGCTGTTAATTATTTAGGAGTGATTGTGAAACCAAGACTGTTTGATAAGCATTCGAAGATTTTTTATTTTTGTCCAAATGATGTTAATTTGGTTTGTAGGACACCGAGCAGGACATATAAAGAAGTACAGCAAGATTTTATTTCAGCTGAAGACCTGGTTTGTGTAAATTCATCAATCTGTGTCAATTTCCAGGTCTTTGTGTCTTGCATATTTGCCACCCATTAATAAAATTTAAAGGTGGGTAGTGCCATGCCACCTTCTGCATTAGGTCTTCGTAGAGTCACCTTCTGAACATGTGGACATCTCAAATTCCAGATAAATGAGGTTATAATTGAGTGCAGCTTTTAAAGAATTATTTATTTTGGGATGCTCAGAAATATAAAAAGAAGCTTGGGAAGGTTGTTAATCTATACAGTATTGATTCTCCCCGTAGACCATCTACTCGCATCATGTTTGTTTTTTTTCCCATGGTGATAGCAAAATTGTGTTGAAAAAGATCTTTATTTTTTCTTGTGATGTTTATCCCCATATACTGTATTTAACACTAGAATTACCAGACCCTACGAGAAAATACGTAAATCCGGCCCACCTTAAATCCGTTCGCACCTCTCAGTCAGCATCTTTTATCCTGTAAATGTGCCGATTAAGACAAGCAGCAAGCAGTCTGCTATTCCATCCCCCAACCGTTGCAGAACTTTCACCCAGCTTTTCTCCCAGCTCATCAATATTATCCACTTGCAGAGCCACAGAACCATACGTCACCGCAGTTCTAGTCCCGCAGTTACAGACCGGGAAGTGGCGTAACCTTCGTTTCATGACTGACTTTGTAAAATTACTTTTGGAAGTTTTCACCAGGTCTTGGCAAAGCCCGGAAAGTAACATCGGGTTAAGGACCCGTTCAGAAATTAAGGAATAAAAATAAGGAGGGATAAACAGTACATCATACCAAATAATACGGATCATTGTGAAGTTCAGAGGGTTTCTGCCTTCACGGCGTTTCATACATCAAACGTTTCTGTGAAATATTAATATTAACATTTACGTTCAGGTCTGTGGGAACCATCTAACAGGTCGACAAAATTAAAATCATCAAGATCTGCGTTAATTGAAAATAGTTTTTTAGTTTACATTCATGAAATGAAGTATACAATATAATTATAATGTTTACACCATGTTAGAGTTTAGTAAAACGTTAATAATAAAAGTGATTGTTTTTTAAAATGTACTATGCATGTGTGCAATATTGTTCTAAACCAATTTAGAATTAACATTTAAGCCAATCTAATATTTTTAAATATGCATGTGAAGAAAACAGCAATACATATTCTACACTGAATTATGTTATATATTAATTGCATTATATAGAATTGCTCTAGTTTTTGTCACTTATTATAAACGATGGGCCATCAAAAGAAAAAATAATAAAAATACTAATAAGAATTTATTTATATAGCATCCTGCCCAGTATTGATTTCAGAATTCAGAAACAACAGGACCTATATAACATTGCCTACAAATAATATCTCACTAAATAAAGATAAATACAGGATATACAAAACATTCAAGTAGAATAAAAGACAATAATCCAGACTAAAATACAACATATAATACTACAAAGAAATCTTGAACAAATAGCATAAATTGTGATAAAAATGCAAACCCCGAGTACCTGGGCAGATAAAGGGGGTAAACTGAAAGATGGGGCAGAATGTCAGGTCTGTTTAATGTCTTCCTAAACAAATGAGTTAAAAACAATTGAATGGATTCAGCTGATGTCATTAATTTAGGGAGGTCAGTCCACAGTCAGGGCACTATACAGGCCCAGTTGTCACCCACAGAGTGCAGGTTAGTGTGGTCATAGAATGAGAGGAGCTTAGTGGGCAGGTCAATAACAGAATTTGATATTCAGTCCTGTAAGACACAGGGAGCAGTGAAGGTGCAGCAGGATGGCTGTGATGTGCTCGCTGTTGGTGGTCTGTGTCAGGACTGTTGCAGTTGAATTTTGAATCAGCTGGAGATGTGATATAAGATTAGAAGTGGCACCTGCCAGTAGTGACTTACAATAATTAGTGTGGGATGTAATAAAAGCAGAGACAAGTTTCTCAGCAATCAAAAAGGAGAGGAATGAGCAAATATAAGGAATGTGACACAGGTGGAAGTAAGAAAGTTTCGTAATATGGTTTACATGGGTGAAACTAGAAAAGGAGGAATCAAAGTGACATCAAGATTCTTTGCAGTAAAAGGTCTGATGAGATCATCACCCAGAATGGTTGAAGAGGAGTTTGTTTTCTTAAGTTACACTTTAGTGCCACTTTGCAGGAGTTCAGTTATGTTGCAATTTAATTTTAAAGAGTTTTGCTCTGTTCGAGTTTTAATTTAATTTCACTGAGGTAAGTTGTGAGCAGAGAAAGCTGTGATGAAGTGTCACTTTTAACATTGAAATAGATCTAAGCATCTGCATAAAAATGATAAGCCAGTCCAAAGCTACAAATACCATGCTCAAGGGGAAGCACAGAGATACAGAAGAGCAGAGGATGTCATTTCATTAACAAGGGGAAGTCAAGTGGAGGAACTCCTGTGAGAAATTAAGGCAAGAGGGTTGCCCTGGACATGACACAAGCTGCATGGCCACAATGCCATATGCAACAACTTATTTTTACACAAACTGGGACAGTCGCTTCTCAAGAGGAAGGTGACAATGCTTAGCACAATAAGGAAAAGCAAGCCTGAGCTCCTATCTCAACTGCTGGCCACACAGAATAAGCCAATGAAGACATTAAAGTTTGTCTAAACAAATTATGCATCCTTGGTTCACAATGTGATCTGCACAGGGGTAGGAGATTCCATGGCTAGAAATGATAATGAACTATAATGCTACAAAAAGATGAGTGGAGAATTTAGACAAAACATTATGCTGGATGCTGGCCACAGGCAATTTTTTCAACATACTGAACATCTCCGAAAAAAAATACTTTTGTCATCTCGAAAACCTTGAACCGAGACTGGAACAGGGAGAAGGAGAGGAGCAGGGTAAACCATTGGTGACACCTCGCATGCTACTGGGACGACATGTGCCAAAGACCACAGCATGTACAGCCATTGTGTAGATTCAACAGTTCAATCCACAGGGGAACCAATGACGGCACCAATTGTGTGCATGCATAGTGAGTGTGTTTGTATGTCTCACTGTGTTCTTTTAGCCCACTGAACTGTACAGTTATTAGAGTATTGTGTAGGAAATGAAAATATTCAGTTCTGCTTTGTAAACAAATAGAATGTGATCCGAGGGTAAAGAGAAAACCGGTTATTTACATTGCTTGTTACAATAAAGTGACCATCTGATTTAAAAAAAAAAGTCCCTCAATAGTACATACATAGCAAAAATGTAATCATAAGTTGAGACTCAACACAATTATTTTATGCTTCTCAAAGAAAAATTAAAATATAATGTTTGTAAACTACTGCATTTGTGAAGGACTGAAGTGTGGGGCTAGTTTTATATCATTGAGTGTATTTCACTAATTTGTGTAGTGACTTAGAAAACCACAATATTACATTAAAATATACTGCTCAAAAAAATTAAAGGAACCCTTTTTAATCCGAGTATAGCATCAAGTCAGTGAAACTTGTGAGCTATTAATCTGGTCAGTGAAGTAGCAGAGGGGCTTGTTAATCAGTTTCAGCTGCTTTGGTGCACTGAGAGGGGCGCAACAATGAGATGACCCCGAAAACAGAAATTAATGATTTAACAGGTGGAGGGAGGTCACTGACATTTTTCCCTCCTCATTGGTTTTGTTGCATTTGGCTATGGTCAATGTCACTACTGATAGCATGAGGCCATACCTGGACCCTACGGAGCTGGCACAGGTAGTCCCACTTCTCCAGGACGGCAGACACATCAATTTGTGCCATGCCAGAAGGTTTGTTGTGTCTCCCAGCACAGTCTCAAGGGCTCTGAGGAGATTCCAGGAGACAGGCAGTTACTCTAGGAGAACTGCACAGGGCTGTAGAAGGTCCTTAACCCATCAGCAGGACCGAAAAAACAGAATGAGCTAGGGCTGCACGATAACAGAAAAAATGATTATCACGATTATTTTGCTCAAAATTTTTATCATGATTCATAATGACGATTATTCCTTTGGTAATGAACTTTTATTCACTTGTGTATTCTTATTGCACTTTATAGCCACAAATAAAGAAAAATAAACAAACCGAACATGTTTAGAATGGAGAGTTTTTCTTAGCTGTGGTAAATAAATAAAATTAAAGTGCCTCTTTTACATCAACTTGTAATAAAATCAAATAAGAATAAAAAATTTTTACAACATGTTACAGATTTTTGGCTAAGAACACAAGCCTGTCAACTTGATCGGGCTTTAGGGAAGACTGCAAGCAAGTAACTACATTTCCACCGGAACTAAAAGCCCTCTCTGAAGGAGAGCTTGTGGCTGGTATGCACAAGTATTTTTTTGCCACTTTTGAAATCCTTGGGTAGATCTTTTCATGTTCTTTCCACCATTTTAATGGGTCCCCCTCACTATCCTGACTGCAAGTAAGATTCCAGCTCACAGGCTACACTGGATTGCTGGTTGTTAGGTGGCAAGGCTTGTTCAGCAGTTTTAAAGTAGCTTCCTAAAGTCATCTTTTTCTTTGGGGCACATCCAGCTTCAGCATCCTCCTCGCTGGTCTCTTGTGCTGTTTCTTGGGGTGGCACCTAAACACAGAAAAAGGCATTTAGAACAAATTTAACTAATTGAGACTCAAAACACTAATATAGATCTCAGTGCAGCTCATTTTTATTACCATCATTGCCAAAGTCTGCATCTCAGCTTTGAGTCTGGATTGAATTGTTGTTTTGTTGTCCTCAGCCGTGTATCTCATCTTAAATCGTGGATCCACCATAGATGCCATGTCCAATAGAGCTTGGATGTCTAGGTCACTGTATTTTTCGTTTAGGTACTTTAGACTTGATTGCTCTTGACAGGTCAGTATCATCATCCTTAACTTTCAAGATTGATGCGTTGAAAAGATGAAGAACTGGCTTAAGAAATGACACGCTGACGTACTTCTCGCCAGACAGTGCATCCGTAAAATTAACTAGATGGTGCAAGGATTTGTTGATTGCCTCTAGTACATCCATGTCCTGCCATGTTGGGATAAGATGACGAGACTTCTTGTCAGAGGACAGGACAGGTGCAGTGGCCTTTTGCTGCTCGATGATTCTCTCTATCATGGCCTGACTTGATCCCCACCTTGTTGGACACTCTGTTTTCAGTGAGTGCTCTGGGAGTTTCATCTCCTTTTGTGCAGCTAAAAACTCTCTCTTGCACTTCCAGCTGTAAGAGAAGGAGCTCACCAACTTTTTACAGAGCCCCACAGCCCGGTCAATTCTTGGATCCTTCATGACATTCTCTTCAGGAAATAAACATGATCAGTAAAAAAAAACAGTAAGACACAGGAAGACTCTTGTTGTTTATGCAACTTTTGATCAGAAAAAAAAAAATATATATTTTTTTTTTCACTAATTATATACACCTACATAAGACAATTATCAAACATTTATTAATAAATAATAAACATTCACTTATTCTAAACTCATCTGGGTTCACAAACATTAACATAATAGTATTTGAGTAATCCAATATTTTTTAACTTTTAAATGTGTCTAATTTGATAGATTAGCAGAATAAAAATGATGATTATTATACTGTAGACATATGACTCATTGTCATTATAATGTGTCATTATAATCAGGGGTGCACATAACTTTTTGAGTGTGTTCCTCAGGTGAGTAGCAGGAGCAGTGAGGTCTTAATAAGTACAGATCGCTCCCTTAAGGTTTTGTGGTTTTTATCGTCATTGTGCAACTTGACGGAACACAAGGTTGCGTCTTGAGCGTAATATGCATTAAACAAATGTATTGCGTTTCATTGAAAATGGTATGAAAGAATCGGTTGTTCTTTTGTGATAAAACTGAACTAAAATAAAATAAAATGCTATTTGAGTACGTATCTAATATCACGTGAGTGCGTGGCACATAAATATCATTTAATAAATAACGTCACTGACTAAAGACTGTTAGTGAAGAGCGCACTGTCATTTGGCCGTCTTAAAGTAGCCGAAAATGTGCACAGCTGCGCCTCATTTAAAAATGACCACTGCCACAAGTGGAAAACACGCAAAATTATTTTATTTCAAAACGAAACCACTTTGTATGGTGCTTTCCGCCGGTGCAGAATAGGGTCCTGAGTCAGAGGAATAAACACTTTTCGAACATAAACACAGTACCTAAAGCGAAAGACACAAAACAAATGGTGTAGGTGAAATTTTAATTGCACGCTGTCAAAAAACGGTCACAGTCAAGAGCTCTTCTGTTTTGTACACGAAAGCGCTGTAGTAACAAAATGACGTTATTCGTTCATCATTTTTGCCACGCATGCGTACCCGCGTACCAGTTATGTGCACCCCTGATTATATCACTAAAACAACAACAACAATTAATATTTTTAAATTGTCAAATTGTTTCAATATATCTGTGGAAAAAAACATACAACTTACCGATGGCTAAATGAAGTCTGTGACCAAAGCAGTGTAGGCTCGGCCCGTTATTCACAGATGCTGCCCTAGTCATATTAGCTGCATTGTCCGTTGTGATGCACACAAGTCCTTCTTCCACCAAGCCCCAAGCGGACATCGCTTCTTTGAGGCCCACTGCAATAAACTCCGCTGTATGGTCTTGAGGGAAAAACGAAGTTTGCAAAAGCTTGCTTTTCATCTTAAACTCGCTGTCAATAAAATGAATTGTCAAGCTCAAATACGGTTCCGCAGTTCTGCTTGACCATAAGTCGGTCGTGGCAGCAAAATATTCAAGGCTGAGCCTGAGAATTTCTATTTCTTTTCGGCATTTCGCATATAGCGAGGGCAGCACAACATTGGAAAAATGGTTGCGTGAGGGAATGCTATATCTTTTATCAAGTGTTGCGATCATTTTTAAACCCCTCACTGCTCACGGTGGTTATTTAACACATATCCTTGGCTATATGGTACGTGATCGCCTCTGTTATATCCCGGTGTCTTTGTGAGCTAGGCAGATATGGTATTGCGTTGAACAATGTCCCTGATATTGTTGTCTGTGTTGTGGATGGCTGGTAATTTTTTGTTGCTGCTGTTTGTGCCTTCAGTCGTTGAAATTCTTGATAGTGTACTTTGTGGTGGCTTTTAAGGTGGTTGATGAGGTTTGTTGTGTTACCTTGGGACGTTTGGACGGAACAGGAGCAAAGTTTGCACAAGACTCATACCTGATCAACATCACATTCCTCGAAACCGAAATAGTTCCAGACAACTGAGTATGACCCCATTTTAGGAACTAACGATCGCACTTCTGCACCTTCCTCACGTTGCTCTGCCATCATATGTTTATTCTGACCAGGGCTGTGGAGTCAGTAGATAAATGCTCCGACTCCTCAATTTCTAAGTCTGAAAATCAACATAAGATTTTCTTTATCTTGTAATTTGCCGAATCTGACAATTGGGCTTCTACACTTTGAGCCATTCAATCTATGTATGTGATAAGCCACTGATATCTTGGTGTCTGATTTATTCAGGAAAATAATTCAGTTACGAATTTCAATGGGTTTGGACTTTCACAGTTTTCAGGAAGTCCTTCGACTGTGATGTTGTTCCCTGTATATCTATCTTTAGACACTGCTAATTTATCACAAAAGCACATACATTTGGATTCCACAGCAGGTTTTTTTTGCGTGGGTGATATCAGTCATTTTACTCAAATACATGTCATAAATGTTTGCTTAGCTTCTTCAGGGTAAGTACCAAGTACTTTTGCTTAAATTTACCCCTTGATTTTTTATATATCCTGGTTCAGCTTATCTATTCTGCTGTGTGTTCACACTACATCCTTCTTTATATCCATTGTCATTCTTTATATCAATAATTAATACCTTTACCTCCGCTCAACTTGGTTTCCATCTTCTCTGTGCACTGAAAGTAGAGTTTTATATTCTGTTGGAGCTGATGCTCTTAACTCACAGGGTTTGTGTGACACCCCACGCAGTTGTACCTGTGCACACACTTGGGTTCTGGGCATCTGTAACTTAACCAAACGAATCAGTGGTGTGTTTTGGAGACAGAACCAAAAATATTCGAAAGAAAGCATCTTAAAGTGCCAGCAAGAAAACGCAAAACTCTAGTGTCATGCACTTAAAAATAATCGCAGTCCTCTGCAATAACACTAATTGAATATATATAACAATAAACAAAAGTAAATGAACTTGAATCTGTACAGTATTTACATGGCTCGCAGGACAGAAAAGACAGTCATCAAATTCAAAGTGAACAAAATGGCATAAGCACAAAATGCAAGAAAAATGGTGAGAAAAAACTGCTTATAGTAACTCTATATACCAGAATGCTGAAAAGGATCACCCGGTTACAGTCGCTCAGCTACCATCTCTCTCCTGTCAATGATGCTGCTTGTGGACCCCCAAAGCCATGCCTCAATCCAGACCGAAGTCTCCCTATATTTTAGGTGTCTCGTTTGTGCACATGACTGCCAGCACAAACACACTCTCTCTCACCCCCAACTTTAGGCAGTTTCCTGAAGTTGCTTTCTTTTTTTTTTTTTTTCCCCTCTTCCCTGGGGAGTTAATTTTTTTATCATAGTGGGAGTTAGTTTTGTCCCCCATAAGGCTTCTTTGCACACCCAGGTTACTAGCCTCCATTTTCAGCCGGTTAACCTGCCATGATTCATGCGGCCACACAGACATCCTTCCTCAGTATGGTATGAAGTAATACCGGGATGTAAGCATGCCAGCATTTCTGTATTAATGTGAATTATGTGGTGTTTTCACAATAACAGCCTCATGCTGTACCTGTTTTCATAACATTTGCCTCGCTTGTAAACTTCTTTCCTCTAATAATAATATTTTAATAATAATCAATTGGATTTGCAGGCTGTACTTACCCATCATCTGATCATGTTTTACATTCCTCACATGCCTAATCCTCAGCTAATAAAAATTGGAGGCCTTTTAATTGATCAGCCCTGGTCATTAAGTTGGAACCAGGGTGACACCAGCATGACCCACATAGGAGGAACTGAACTGTTCAGTTGGACCAGCACCAGCATCCAATAAAACTAAAATCATAGGCAACTGTGTTGGTAAGCACAGCACTTTGGTCGAACTTTAACATCTTATTAAAGAAAGAAATATCCTCTAACAGGACAAATCAGTAATCAGGCAGAAGAAAAGCTGTTCATTGTATCTTTTAATTACTCCTCAGCAAAATGCCTTGGAGGGAGCATTCTTAAAAAGCAACCTGTTATAGCATGGTCAGAATAGTCGGAGAAAACAAAGAATAGAGGTTCATTTTATAAACTACTGAATTTACATACAGTGTCAATCAATGCATATCTGGTTGGTTCATTGGTTTACACTCAAATGATTTATATAAAATAAAAGTCTGTTATATTCTGGTTCTTCTTGTACCTTAGAGTTCAGCCACCATCCTTGAAATTTCTATGCATATAATAATTGTCCATTTTTATTTATATGACATCTGCTGATTTCTTAGTCATCCTTCAGGACATTTTGTATATTACATCAACGTTTCTTCTGGTACATTATTTACTTTACTTGACCATCTCATTGTTTTTCCTAAACTAATTCTTATATTTCTGTGTACATTTTGTTGTTCACTTGACCTTTATCGGGTTTCCTGATGTGCCTTAACAGGTTTATGACATATATTAAGCCTTTATGCTATTTCTTTAAGATGAATGTTATGTTACCCTAAAGTTTTTTCTTGCACAGCACACAACTTCACTGATAAGGGCTAAACATCTGGAGCTGAATGCAAACAGCTGTTCTGATAATCGGATCTTAAACTCTTGTATACAGTGCATCCGGAAAGTATTCACAGCGCATCAGTTTTTCCACATTTTGTTATGTTACAGCCTTATTCCAAAATGGATTAAATTCATTTTTTCCTCAGAATCCAACACACAACACCCCATAATGACAACGTGAAAAAAGTTTACTTGAGGTTTTTTGCAAATTTATTAAAAATAAATAAGCTGAGAAATCACATGTACATAAGTATTCACAGCCAGAAGGCCCAACAGAGCCGCCATGTCCCAGAAGAAAAGCTTGTTTACTCGGATCCCCCAAAAACACAGCGTCCTTCATTCATAGAGAACAAGGCAAATGAAAAGCAAGCAGGCCACATTAAACAACAACATTTATTTATATAGCACATTTTCATACAAATTATGCGCGCAAAGTGCTTTACATGATGAAGAAAGAGAAAAAAGACAAAATAAATAAAAATGACAATAAGGGAACACTAACATAGAAAAAAAGTAAGGTCCAATGGCTAAGGAGGACAGAAAAAAAAAAACATACGGCTGGAGAAAAAAATTAAATCTGCAGGGGTTCCAGGTCATGAGACCGCCAGCCCCCTCTATGCATTCTACCTAACATAAATGACCTAATTCAGTCCTCATTGTATTCAGGGTTCTCATGGAAGAACTTGATGATGACGGTCATGTGAACTTCTGGCCTTTAATCCATCAGTGTAGGGACATCACAGTGCTTTGATCAGGTGGTGGTGTGCAGGCCGGCACCCCAGAAAACCGGAAAAAGAACAGAAGAGAAAGTAGGGATTAGTACGGATTTTGGAGCCACAATGAATAGTCATGATAATTAATTGAATATACAGAGCATCAGGATTAGACTAAGATGAAGCTATGAGAAAGCCATATTAAAGTAATTTGTTTTCAGTATCATTTTAAAGTGCTCCATCGTATTAGCCAGGCAAAATCCTATTGGCAAGCTGTTCCAGATTTTGGGTGCATAACAGCAGAAGGCCGCCTCACCACTTCTTTTAAGTTTAGCTCTTGGAATTCTAAGCAGCCACTCATTTGAAGATCTAAGGTTACAATTTGGAGTGTAAGGTGTAAGACATTCCGAAATATAAGATGGAGCGACAGTATTTAAGACTTTGTAAACTATAAGCAGGATTTTAAAGTCAATTATAAATGACACAGGTAACCAATGTAGTGAAATCAAAACTGGAGAGAGATGCTCAGATTTTCTTTTCCTAGTTAAGATTCTAGCAGCTGCATTCTACACTACTTGCAATCGATATGTCTTTTTTGGGTATTCCTGAGAGGAGAGCATTACAGTAATCTAGGCGACTGAAAACAAAAGCATGGATTCATTTCTCAGCATCTAGCAGTGTTATAAGGGGTCTAACTTTTGCTATATTTCTTAAGTGGAAAAATGCTGTGCTAGTAATCTGATTAATATGGGATTTAAAATTCAGGTCAAAGTCAATAGTTACCCCTAAATTCCTTACCTCCATTTTGACTTTTAATTCTAATGCATCAAGTTTATTTCTAATAACCTCATTATATCCATTATTGTCAGTCTTTAAGATTTCTGCTTTCTCTTTATTTAGTTTAAAAAAAAATATTTGAAAAAAAAAAATTATTAAAAACAAAAGCAGCGGCCAATAAAATAATGGTGCCTTTCCTAGCCACTTAAAGATGTCAAGCAACTCCTTTTAATAGTCAGTAGTTCTAAAACGAATAACAAGGCATATTGATCCTTTATTTAAACCTCAACAGTTAGTAGTTTATAGTGGGGATAAAGAAGCCATGCTCGGTTTAGATATGCAACTCAAAAGCAGAAAATTTTCATTGCCCACCTCACACAATGTTTAATTCCCACATTCACTGTGAGGCGGAGCAGATGCTGCAACATGAGGTCCTGGTTCATTAAGTCCTTCACCTGTCTCTTCCGGCTTAGTCTGTGGCAGGCTGTACCATAAACTTGAGACAGCTTAGACTTTAATAAAACTTTACCTCCTTTTTCCTTCTCTTTCTGACCCCTTGGTTCCCTGCTCAGTGCTTTGATTATACTTGCAATTGACTCCTCTCTGGTTAATTAAGTACATGATCTAGACTAGATTTAAAAAAAATCAAAGGCTAAATAACACCACAGCCACCCCGACACAGACAGGCAGAGACACAAGTCCAGGACACATGCTTATTTTTCTATGTGGGAAATTCTTTCTCTTGTTTCCCACCTCACAACACATTAACAATAAGCATAGTCCACAGCACTTTCTCTTCCTTCTCCGCTTTCTCTGTCTCTTTGCCGCCGCTCCTCCTGGCAAACTTCACCTCCCTTCCTCCCAACTCGCTCCTGGTGTAGTGGTTGCTGGCTCCTTTCATAAGGCATCCAGAAGTGCTCCACGTGCTCACTGAACTACTTCTGGCAGCACTTCCGGGTGTGGCAGAAG
Organism: Polypterus senegalus; assembly: GCF_016835505.1. Taxonomy (NCBI): domain Eukaryota; kingdom Metazoa; phylum Chordata; class Cladistia; order Polypteriformes; family Polypteridae; genus Polypterus; species Polypterus senegalus. The sequence goes on from NC_053170.1 coordinate 78,347,250, forward strand.
TACTGCAACCCATGGCTCAGCAGTAGGTGTAGCATCCCCTGATGGTGCCTGCGGCCCCCAACAGAGCTGTACCAAACTCCAACTCTCATGTAGCCCTTCTGGAGTCCAAGGCAACGCTATAACCCAGGGAGAGGTAATGCTGTGGATACGCTCCCTCCCCTGGTTCTTCTAACACAGAAGCCTCCTGGCTAGGCAGGGGCCACAGTGTATAGTGAAGGTGACGTGAACACAACTAAGTATCTTACTGTTAAATTGATTCTCATAAAGATAATATGTTTTTACTGTATTGACTTAAATATAAAGAATAAACTTTATTGACGATTATATGATGTTGGACTTTTTTTATGGGATGAAGGAATGAATAAGGGCATATTTATATAACTTGACAGAAATGTGCACAATAAAGTTAATTAAATCAAAATACAGTATATGTGTATATACCTGTGGCGGTCTGGGTTGGCTCCATTCTCGCTGGTTGCTTCTGGGAGCCTCTTGAACCTGGAACCATCGATCAGCGTGACCGGAGATGAGCAGGGCAAATAAGGACACACATACAGAGAGCAAGGGGTTGTTGCAAAAGTGTCAACTACTTTTATTGAAACCCATCAAAAGTGTTTTAAGAAATCCATCCATCCTTTTAAAATAAACACTAATCCAGTGCCTCTCTAAAATCTTGAGTCTCCTCAGCTTATCCCATTAGGACCTTGCAGCCTGAGGATACAACCACCAACAAGTACAGTCTTCCATTATTCCCAGATTTGGGGTCCTACCTGCCAGTCTGTCGGTGTCTGTAGGACTCTCCTCCAAACTCCAAGCACATCTCCCTCAGCCAGTCCATCAGAGTCAAGAGGAAGACACTGTACAATGGGACTGCTGCCACTCCTCTCTGTAGTTGCTCCAAGGAGTGCCCCTTTTCCAGCTCCACACTCTAGTGCAGGCCTGCTGCTTGCTCCTTTTTAGGGGCATACTCCCAACCACCTGCCTTCATTATTCCTGACACTGGCGCTTCACCAGTCCTGCCTTCTCATAAGCTCTGTTCTCTCTTAGATCTGATCCTTATGATCTTTGTTCTAATCTAATCTGTGTACGCTCCATTTACACTGCCCCCAGTTGGTTGCAGGTGTGATTGAGTCAGCTAACTGATCCACTAGTATTTGTATGTGAATTTGTAATCGGTCAGTCACCCCAATCAACCTTGATGTTGTGCTGGCATGCACACACCCACACCCGTTCAGAGCCTGCACACACTGAGACTCGATGATGTAAAAGTCACACTTTGCCACAGACTTTTTATCGATACCTGTGAATAATGTACCATTTAATATACAAACCGGATTCCAAAAAAGTTGGGACACTAAACAAATTGTGAATAAAAACTGAATGCAATGATGTGGAGATGGCAAATGTCAATATTTTATTTGTAATAGAACGTAGATGACAGATCGAAAGCTTAATCCGAATAAATGTATCATTTTAAAGGAAAAATATGTTGATTCAAAATTTCACGGTGTCAGCAAATCCCAAAAAAGTTGGGACAAGTAGCAATAAGAGGCTGGAAAAAGTAAATTTGAGCTAACGAAGAGCTGGAAGACCAATAAACACTAATTAGGTCAATTGGCAACATGATTGGGTATAAAAAGAGCTTCTGAGAGTGGCAGTGTCTCTCAGAAGCCAAGATGGGTAGAGGATCACCAATTCCCACAATGTTGCGCAGAAAGATAGTGGAGCAATATCAGAAAGGTGTTACCCAGCGAAAAATTGCAAAGACTTTGCATCTATCATCATCAACTGTGCATAACATCATCCGAAGATTCAGAGAATCTGGAACAATCTCTGTCGCGTAGGGTCAAGGCGTAAAACCATACTGGATGCCCGTGATCTCCGGGCCCTTAAGCGACACTGCACCACAAACAGGAATGCTACTGTAAAGGAAATCACAGAATGGGCTCAGGAATACTTCCAGAAACTATTGTCAGTGAACACAATCCACCGTGCCATCCGCCGTTGCCAGCTGAAACTCTACAGTGCAAAGAAGAAGCAATTTCTAAGCAAGATCCACAAGCTCAGGCGTTGTCACTGACCCAGGGATCATTTAAAATGGAGTGTGGCAAAATGGAAGACTGTTCTGTGGTCAGACGAGTCACGATTCGAAGTTCTTTTTGGAAATCTGGGACGCCATGTCATCCGGACCAAAGAGGACAAGGATAACCCAAGTTGTTATCAACGCTCAGTTCAGAAGCCTGCATCTCTGATGGTATGGGGTTGCATGAGTGCGAGTGGCATGGGCAGCTTGCATGTCTGGAAAGGCACCATCAATGCAGAAAAATATATTCAGGTTCTAGAACAACATATGCTCCCATCCAGACGTCATCTCTTTCAGGGAAGACCCTGCATTTTTCAACAAGATAATGCCAGCCCACATTCTACATCAATCACAACATCATGGCTGCGTAGGAGAAGGATCCGGGTACTGAAATGGCCAGTCTGCAGTCCAGATCTTTCACCTATAGAGAACATTTGGCGCATCATAAAGAGGAAGGTGCGACAAAGAAGGCCCAAGACGATTGAACAGTTAGAGGCCTGTATTAGACAAGAATGGGAGAGCATTCCTATTTCTAAACTTGAGAAACTGGTCTCCTCGGTCCTCAGACGTCTGTTGAGTGTTGTAAGAATAAGGGGAGATGCCACACAGTGGTAAAAATGGCCCTGTCCCAACTTTTTTGGGATTTGTTGACACCATGAAATTCTGAATCAACATATTTTTCCCTTAAAATGATACATTTTCTCAGTTTAAACTTTTGTTCCGTGATTTATGTTCTATTCTGAATAAAATATTAGAAGTTGGCACCTCCACATCATTGCATTCAGTTTTTAGTCATGATTTGTATAGTGTCCCAACTTTTTTGGAATCCGGTTTGTAGATTTTTATCTACAATATATTAAAATGGCATGTAATCTCCTGCAGTTCTCGTTTTTCAAAATGCTCCATCATTAAACTATGAAACAAAGAGTTAACCATCATCATTGGCCAGTATGAATCTGAAAATAAGAATGATGCTTGTGATAACTTTATTGTGTTTACTAGCAGAATACCCGCGCTTCGCAGCGGAGAAGTAGTGTGTTAAAGAAGTTTTGAAAAAGAAAAGCAAACATTTTAAAAATAACGTAAGATGATTGACAATGTAATTGTTTTGTCATTGATATGAGTGTTGTTGTCATATCTATCTATTTATATATATATATATATATACACATATACACACATACATATATACATACTGTATATACAACATATATATATCTACATATATACTGTATATACACATATATATACAAATCTACATATATATCTACATATATATATTAGGGGTGGGACTCGATTAAAAAAATTAATCCAATTAATTAGAGGCTGTGTAAGAATTAATCTTGATTAATCGTATGTAATCGCACACGTAAATTTGCCCCAAATCGCAAAGGTTTTTTTTTTTTATTTAAAAGCGGTTTTAGTGGGCGACAGAATCAAATAATAGACATGGACATGAATATTGTAAACTGAAGCTGTTTTAATTTCTGAAAAAAGCTTTTAAACTGCATTTGAATTCAAAACAGAAACAAAAATATCATCCCTGGTTAAAATTGGGCAGACTTAAAAATAAAGTGGTAGTTTAAGTACTTTAAGTACATTTTCAGAATAGTATTGTCTTTAAATAATAATAACCAAAATTTCACCATAAAGTGCAGTTTTTCTTCTTAAAAAAATAAGTCAGAAACATAAAAGGTAATTTGACCAGCTTACTCTTTAAACTCTGAGTAACATTAGCCAAAATTATTTTGTACATTAGGCTAAAACAGTGTGATCATTGAACATTTTGTAATTAGATGTATTTAGAATTACTAACGGTCACGGAAGTCCAATGATCCCCAGTAAGAGCCACAAAGTCCGCTTTCTGTAATGCATCTAATTTTGCTTGCTTTTCAGTGTGCACAAAACCATGCTTTTATCAAGGCTTCGCTCGGGAAGTCGAAATGATCAGTCGTAGGAACGCTTTATTCCGACTCTAACATTTTTGTAGCTGTGATGTGTGCATCAGTGTAATGGATGTACCAGGAAATCATGCATTGACAAAAGTTCCGTTTGCTTGGAATTGAAAGTGTGATTAAATGCGTTATTTTTTAACGCGTTATGGAGTACATGCATCGAAGCTTCTCAACTGTGCTTGTGCTAAGAAAGGGAAAATTTTAAAAATAACGTAACATGATTCTGCGTTAACCTAATATTTTTCATACGTCCCAAACCAAGGAGATGGGAAGGTAAAATGAATCGGTAGCGCATACATAGTCAGTACATCCCCTCGGGAATCGAACCTTGAATGTCGGCGTTAGAGGCGAAGACTCTACAATTGCGCCACCGCTTGTCTATGCTAAAGTATGTATTGTAGATCGGGCTATAGATATACATTTATATATATACCCGTGTATCGCAGTGGAGAAGTAGAAGTTATGAAAAAGAAAAGGGAACATTTTAAAAATAACGTAACATGATTGTCAATATACAGTAATTGTTTTGTGAGTGTTATTGAATGTTGCTGTCATCAAGGATTTGATTATCATTATTTCTTTCAATCAGGCTCGTATTTGTACGATGTGTTCAAGTTACATTCCGTGTTTGTCAATCGTTGTAAAGATAAGAGGTTTCATTCATCGATTAGTTCCTTACTGCATCAATAAACAGCTCGTCTTCCTTTTTATCTGTGATGTGACAAACTGCATGCACGGGTTTTTTTTTTACGCTGTCTTCCTTTAGCGGGACATTGACTTTTTCCACCGTGTGCTTTGTTTCCACAGTAGCTGCATTTATGAATATGCTTATCAGGCGCTTCATATTTTTGCTGCCTTTTCAATTGTGTAATTCGGTTTTGTTCAGCTCTTTGGAACTGTTGCTTTTATCTGTGCACTGCATCAGTTCACGTGAGAGCTCGGTGTACATGCATCGAAGGTTAGGGTTAGGTTCCCAGCTGTGCTGGTGCCATCTCGTGCTATGTCCATAGCTTTATTTAATGTTACCTTAGTCCTGGCACTTAAAACTTTCTCTGGCAGTTTCGCTGAGTTTGTGTCAAACACCACCCTGACCATCTCATCTTCCTCTCCATAAGCACAGTCCTTCACCCGTGAATATTTACCCGTGGCAGTTTGCAGGATTGCCGCTGAAGGATGGCCTTATATGGGCAGGCACTAAATTACAAACGCCAGCGGCAGCCTGTCTATGAACTTAATTTAAAGTGTAGGTTTACATCGTGCTTTGTTTCCGAAGTAGCAGAACTCGCTTCTTATTGTTTCGCTGCCTTCTCAATTATATAATGCATGTTTTCTTGAGCGCTTTTTTGAGGTCTTCCTGGTTTTCTATGTACTGCGTGATTACGTGGGAGGCGTGATGATGTCACACGAAACTCCGCCCCCACGGCGTTGAAGCTCATCTCCATTACAGTAAATGGAGAAAAACTGCTTCCAGTTATGACCATTACGCGTAGAATTTCGATATAAAACCTGCCCAACTTTTGTAAGTAACCTGTAAGGAATGAACCTGCCAAATTTCAGCCTTCCACCCACACGGGAAGTTGGAGAATTAGTGATGAGTCAGTGAGTGAGTGAGTGAGTGAGTGAGTGAGGGCTTTGCCTTTTATTAGTATAGATATGAGTATGTTTAGACAAACTGACTATTTTATTCATAGGTTTTGTTACTAGAATGCACACATCACACTCATTCTCTGCTTGCGTGTGTGATTGAGCCCTGAAAAGAACCTAGTAAGTGTGCTTCTTCTTACCTTACATCCAGTATTTTTCTTTAGTAAGACAAGTATTGCATTAGGTTACCTTAAAAAGCAGTCAGACTATTTAATACGCGTTACTTTTACATGTTACCCTACTGCACTTGATATTATTGTCTTGCTGAGTTTAGCACAGTCTGCTTGGTTCATCAACATAAATTCTGTAATTTCTCAAATGTTAAATAGAGCTTATTTCTAGCAGGAGATGGAATGAGATTACCCAAATGATTTGTCTTGGAAATTTATTTTACGGATGCTTCTATCCATTGCTCCTGAAAGTGTGTCAGAAGCAAGTACATGCCTCCGCTAACAGACTGCAATGGACATGCGAAGCGTATAAAATCCTTAACAGTAACCTGGTTAAGGATGTTGATGACCACATTACCAGTTTATTCATGGGAAATGTACCTCTGTTAACCAGTTTTCCTACAAGCCAATAACAAGATTTCTCTAACCAGAATGAGGGTTTACATGGAATTCTAGAAATCTGTGAATCGCCTGGGGCCTCATACATAACGCTGTGCATAGAATTCACACTATAACATAGCGTAAGCACAAAAGCAGAAATGTTTGTACGCACAAAAAAATCCAGATACATAAATCTGTGAGAACGCCAACTTCCACGTTCCGCTACATAAATCCCGGTCAGCGTGAAAAGTAACGCACATGCACATGCCTGCTGTCCTCCTCCAAGAATTACGCCTGTTTGAATATGCAAATCAATATAAATAGCCCTTAACCTCACCCTTCTGTGAGAAGACAATGGCAAAAGCACGGGGGAAAATAGAAGAATTTCAGCGAATACCAAGTGGAGGCAAGGAAAAACGTACTATTTCTTGGTTTAAAAGTGGCATAAACAACAAAAGGAAGTTGATCGAGTGACATAGTGTTGGAGAAACTCGAAAGCTGAAGTTCATAAAGTCGCACAGTGACTGAAATAAAAAAGAAGTTGTCGCCATGAAAAGGCGAGTCGTAGCCCACTGTCTGAGTGTCATATGAAAGCTTATTAGGGTACAGAGAAAAAAAAATAGGTACACAGTGGAGAAAAAAGCACGAAATGTCAACTTTAATTTCAAAATTTCCACTTTAATCACATAGTGTATTTTGTCATTAAACTAGAACATCATAAACTTCATCATAAAATAGTTTCATTTATTAGTTTCTCAAATCTCATCGTAACTAAAGTAGCACGTTAAATGCTTTGTTTTGTATTTGATCTTCTGTGTGCTGTGTTTGTGAATTATTACGTGCTTCCGGGCTTTCTCTTCCTCTGACAAGACACAGACAGAATCCATTACATTCGTAATATTACAGCTCTCTGAATAATTAAAATACTGAGATGTATACGTGATGTCATTTTAATGATGATAGGACTTAAAGCATGTTATTAAACATGGGAACATGGTGGTGCAGTGATTGTTCATGTCTCACGCAAGATGCTTGCTGTGCCGTGCACGACCTTCAATGAAATACTTATTGTGGCCTATAGACAGATGGGGCACTAGGATGTGCCTTCTTTGAAACAGGAACCAGACAAGGTGTTTTGCACAGCATTGGAATTCTTTGCATGTAAGACTACAAAAACAAATGGGCCTGATTGGTTTAACTTTTACTATAGTCTTTAAAGAAAGAATGTTATTTATTGTAAACCTCTGTTTGATAAAGATTCATTTTAAACCTAGAAGTCATTGACATCATTCAAAAATGTAAGAAAATCATGCACATGTGATACGATGGTTTTCTTTTCCATTTTTCTAATTTCTATTACCGACGTTGATTTTGATTGGTAAACTTGGGGACATAAAATATGAGAGAGCAGACACTGAAGAGGCAGGAAAAACAATTCATAAAAATCTTTACATTTTCAGCATGTAAAGTGCTACACAGAGGGAAGTGAAACATTAGTTTTAAATGCAAGAAGGGCAACACTGACCTGTACTAAAAAAAGTCTAAAAAAAGAGGTTTATGTTGATAATCTCATCATCTACAGATGCATCTCAATAAATTAGAATATCATGGAAAAGTTAATTTATTTCAGTATCCATCCATCCATCCTCTTCCGCTTATCCAAGGTCGGGTCGCAGGGGTTTGCTGCTTAAGCAGAGAAGCCCAGTCTTCCCTCTCCTCGGCCACTTCTTCCAGCTCTTCCGGGAGAATCCCAAGGCATTCCCAGGCTAGCCGGAGACATAGTCCCTCCAGCGTGTCCCTGGGATCTTCCCTGGGGCCTCCTCCCAGTTGGACGTGCCCGGAACACCTCACCAAGGAGGCGTCCAGGAGGCATCCTGATCAGATGCCGAGCCACCTCATCTGACTCCTCTCAATGCGGAGGAGCAGCGGCTCTACTCTGAGCCCCTCCCGGATGACTGAGCTCCTCACCCTATCCTTAAGGGAAAGCCCAGACACCCTGCGAAGGAAACTTATTTCAGCCGCTTGTATTCGCGATCTCGTTCTTTCGGTCACTACCCATAGCTCATGACCATAGGTGAGGGTAGGAACGTAGATCGACTAGTAAATTGAGAGCTTTGCCTTACGGCTCAGCTCTCTTTTCACCACGACAGACCGATGCAGAGCCCGCATCACTGCGGATGCCGCACCGATCCGCCTATCAATCTCACGCTCCATTCTTCCCTCACTCGTGAACAAGACCCTGAGATACTTAAACTCCTCCACTTGGGGCAGGATCTCCCCCCCAACCCTGAGAGGGCACTCCACCCTTTTCCGGCTGAGGACCATGTTCTCGGATTTGGAGGTGCTGATTCTCATCCCAGCCGCTTCACACTCAGCTGCGAACCGATCCAGAGAGCTGAAGATCACGGCCTGATGAAGCAAACAGGACAACATCATCTGCAAAAGCAGTGACCCAATCCTGAGTCCACCAAACCGGACCCCTTCAACACCCTGGCTGCGCCTAGAAATTCTGTCCATAAAAGTTATGAACAGAATGGTGACAAAGGGCAGCCCTGGCGAGTCCAACTCTCACTGGAAGCGGGCTCGACTTACTGCGGCAATGCGGACCAAGCTCTGACACGGTTGTACAGGGACCGAACAGCTCTTATCAGGGGTCCGGTACCCCATACTCCCGAGCACCCCCACAGGATTCCCGAGGGACACGGTCAATGCCTTTTCCAAGTCCACAAAACACATGTAGACTGGTTGGGCAAACTCCCATGCACCCTCAGGACTCTGCTAAGGGTGAAGAGCTGGTCCACTGTTCGCGACCAGGGCGAAAACCACACTGTTCCTCCTGAATCCGAGGTTGACTATCCGGCGGACCCTCCTCTCCAGAACCCCGAATAGACTTTTCCAGGGAGGCTGAGGAGTGTGATCCCTCTATAGTTGGAACACACCCTCCGGTCCCCTTTTAAAGAGGGGACCACCACCCCGTCTGCCAATCCAGAGGCACTGTCCCGATGTCCATGCGATGTTGCAGAGGCGTGTCAACCAAGACAGTCCTACAACATCCAGAGCCTTAAGGAACTCGGTATCTCATCCACCCGGGGCCCTGCCACCAAGGAGTTTTTGACCACCTCGGTGACTTCAGTCCCAGAGATGGGAGAGCCCACCTCAGAGTCCCCAGGCTCTGCTTCCTCGTGGAAGGCATGTTAGTGGGATTGAGGAGGTCTTGAAGTACTCCCCACCGACCCACAGCGTCGAGTGAGGTCAGCAGCGCACCATCCCCACCATATACGGTGTTGACACTGCACTGCTTCCCCTCCTGAGGCGCGGACGGTGGACCAGAATCTCCTCAAGCCGTCCAAAGTCGTTCTCCATGGCCTCTCCAAACTCCTCCCATGCCCGAGTTTTGCCTCAGCAACAACGAAGCGCATTCGCTTGGCCTGCGGTACCTATCAGCTGCCTCCAGAGACCCACAGGACAAAAAGTCCTATAGGACTCCTTCTTCAGCTTGCGGCATCCCTCACGCGGTGTCCACCAGCGGGTTGGGGATTGCCGCCGCGACAGGCACCGACCACCTTGCGGCCACAGCTCCGGTCAGCCGCCTCAACAATAGAGGCACGGAACATGGCCCATTGGACTCAATGTCCCCACCTCCCTCGGGGCGTGGTTGAAGTTCTGCGGAGGTGGGAGTTGAAGCTACTTCTGACAGGGGACTCTGCCAGCCGTTCCCAGCAGACCCTCACAACACGTTTGGGCCTACCAGGTCTGACCGGCATCTTCCCCACCATCAAGCCAACTCACCACCAGGTGGTGATCAGTTGACAGCTCCGCCCCTCTCTTCACCCGAGTGTCCAAGACATATGGCGCAAGTCCGGCGACACACCACAAAGTCGATCATCGACCTGAGGCCTAGGGTGTCCTGGTGCCAAGTGCACATATGAACACCCTTATGCTTGAACATGGTGTTCGTTATGGACAATCCGTGGCGAGCACAGAAGTCCAATAACAAAACACGCTCGGGTTCAGATCGGGGCCATTCCTCCCAATCACGCCCTTCCAGGTCTCACTGTCATTGCCCGTGAGCATTGAAGTCTCCCAGCAAAGCGAGGGAATCCCAGAAGGTATGCCCTCTAGCACCCCTCCAGAGACTCCAAAAGGGTGGATACTCCAAACTGCTGTTCGGCATACGCACAAACAACAGTCAGGACCCTTCCCCACCCGGCGGAGGGAGGCCACCCTCTGTCCACGGGGTAAACCCCAATGCACAGGCTCCAAGTGGGGGCAATAAGTATGCCCACACCTGCTCGGCCTCTCACGGGGCAACTCCAGAGTGGTAGAGAGTCCAGCCCCTCTCAAGGAGATTGGTTCCAGAGTCCAAGCTGTGTGTCGAGGTGAGTCCGACTATATCTAGCGGAACCTCTCACCTCGCGCACTAGCTCAGGCTCCTTCCCTTCAGAGGTGACATTCCACGTCCCAAGAGCCAGTTTCTGTAGCGAGGATCAGACCGCCAAGGTCCCGCCCGCCACCACCCAACTCACACTGCACCCAACCTCCTTGGCCCCTCCCATAGGTGGTGAGCCCATGGGAGGAGGACCCACGTTACCTCTTGGGCTGTGCCCGCCGAGCCCCATGGGTGCAGGCCCGGCCACCAGGGCCGCCATCGAGCCCCACCTCCAGGCCTGGCTCCAGAGGGGGCCCGGTGACCAGCGTCGGGCAAGGGAAAGCGTCGTCCACAGTTTTTATTCTTCATTGGAGGTTTGGAACCGTTCTTTGTCTCATCCCTCACCTAGGACCAGTTTGCCTTGGGTGGCCCTACCAGGGGCATAAAGCCCCGGACAACATAGCTCCTAGGATCATTGGGACACGCAAACCCCTCCACCATGATAAGGTGACGGCTCAAGGAGGGTTTTTTTTTTTTTTTATTTCAGTAATTATATCAAAACGTGAAACTTGTATAGATTCATTACACACATATTTCAAGCGTTTATTTCTTTTCATTTTGCTGATTATGGCTTACAGGTAAAGAAATAAATGCTTGAAATATATCACTCTGTGTGTAATGAATCTATATAATATGAGTTTTACTTTTTGAATTGAGTTACTGAAATGAATGTACTTTTTGTCAATATTCTAATTTATTGATATGCACCTGTAGATTATGGTTCCAAAATTTTAAGACAAGGCACCCACCCCCCCCCATATTGTACCACCTGGTCACTGCCTCCCCACTAATATAAACTCAATACCACAAAGCTCAGCATTATCTTGGATCTTGGTTTCTGCTAACAGAGTGACACAATTTTGCATAATAGCAGACCTATTATTTCTAGACTAGGGTTCTTAAAGTTTTTTTGGCATATGGCCTCCAGGAACTAAAAAGTTTTTGACATGCCAAAATCTTTTCGCTGTTAAATACCTAACACTGAATATCCACAACTAACGGTATTTTTTTTTTAGTCACTGTTCTTAATATTGCATTTGGGAATTTTAACAATAGATTAGTTTTTGGTGTGGGTCTTTTTTATTTTTACATTAACACTCAAAGCTTTTTAATGAATTATGCTTAATGTAACATTTGTTCAATTTCATGTGGAATTAAACAAGCCTATCATTTTAATACTTTACATTAACAAACCACATACAATTACATGTGAATCCAGATCAAAAGCAAGAGAAACGTAATCTCAGGTTGCATACAACTTAAGGTCAGAAAAGGAAAAAAAGAAACACGCAAATGATTCCAAGTCAGTGTAAAGACTGAGTCTGCTTTTATCTGTTTTGAGAATTAATTGCTTTCAGCACTGCAGCAGGCTCATTGTATCTAATTTTATGTTAAAACATTTAAATACATTTCAGAATTTAACTGCAATTTAAACAATAAATTGTTTCATTTGACAGGTGAATACTTTTGGGATGCCAAGCAACTTTCTAATTGAATATTTACAATTTTGTGTTGAAAAATGTATGTACAGTAGACCCCCGCAAAGTTGTGGTTCAGAGTTTGCAGCCTCAGTCATTCGCTGATTCTTCTTTAGAACCTATCTAATAATTGTTAGGGGAAACCGCAAATATCCTCTGCAATTTTTTTATGGCTTTTTTTCATGGCAATACTGCACTGTAGAGAGAACAGGAAGCAACTCTAGTGGAAAACACGGCTTGGGATGGTGAAAGTAGCCAATAGAATTTGAAACTGCAACTCCCTGCAGTGGCTCTGATTGGCCTTCTGCTAAGGGTGCTGGGGTTGTTGGGGTCAAAGGATGTCAGAGCGGCTTTTACAAAGGGGGCCGTTGACCAAAAGCAAAAAAAAAACGTTTTTGTAATTTGTGTTAGAAGTTCCTGTCTGTCTGCCTGTTAGGCTTCCTGTACTTGTTCATTTTGTCCTGGATCGTTTTGTGCATCTGGATTGTCTACGTTTTTCATGATTTACTGTGTGTGTTTTTTTTGTGCTTTGTTGTATTTAATGTGTAATCGCCGTAAGGGAACAGGGGTGGTATCGTTGTTTTTATTTATTTCATTTGTTTTCATTACATTCTTTATTTGCGGTTTGATTACTGGTTTGTTTTGGTTTTGTCTCTATTTGTGAGTGCGGTCTGGTCAAGGCTGGGTGCGTCCCTGGAATCTCCACCATAAAAATAAATAAATCACCGTGAATCTTAGCGGCACCGGACCGCTACAACGTTATTATTCATTTGTCCTTGCTGCTGATTGACTGTGATGCATCTCCAGCTGAGAGCTGTTGTGTTTTCAATTTTGTTCCTCTTAACCCTTAAACCGCCACACCCAGCTATACAGTAGTTGTTTCCCAGTGCCAGTTGCGAGGGCGCAGGAGCTGATCAGTCAGTTCTGTACATTCATTGAGGAGCCAGCTCATGACCACTGCCAGTCCCTTGTCAGCAGGGGGGCTGAATGCACCCCTAAATGACATGGACGCTCCTCAAAAAACGCTGATAGACTGCTTTCACATTGCTCCCTTACTTGTGGGCTTACTTGTGGCTGCTGTCGCTTGATATGCTTCTCGTGCGATGCTACACATACTTAAAAGCCTAAACAGGACTTGTCCTTTTTGGCTGATTGCCTTTTTTCTCTCTCCTCCCCCAGACATTCTCTGCTCCTGTTGGGGGTTGTGCTCCCCTATGATGTTTGTCTATTCTTTAATCAATAACTAACTGCATACTGAGCTCCTTTTACTTCTGAAAGAGACATGTTTGTTTGAAGTGTTTGAATAAATTTCCTGTCTGTACAATCTCCTGTGTTTCTGTGCAAATCTGTGACCCAAGCGTGACACCCTGCAGCCTCACTGTCCCTGACATTGAGCCGCTGCACTAGACTATCCTGCTAGCATCAGCGCTTACCTCTGTGTGCAACCAGTTCAAGCGCAGTTAGCTCAGTGATTTACATCCATGGCGTCAGTTGCACTTTGTACATATTGTTCCAGTAGTTTTTTAAATGCAGTGCATCCGGAAAGTATTCATAGCGCATCACTTTTTCCACATTTTGTTATGTTACAGCCTTATTCCAAAATGGATTCAATTCTTTTTTTTCCTCAGAATTCTACACACAACATCCCATAATGGCAACATGAAAAAAGTTCACTTGAGGTTTTTGCAAATTTATTAAAAATAAAGAAAAACTGAGAAATCACATGTACGTAAGTATTCACAGCCTCAATACTTTGTCGATGCACCTTTGGCAGCAATTATAGCCTCAAGTCTTTTTGAATATGTTTCCACATGCTTGGCACACCTATCCTTGGCCAGTTTCGCCCATTTCTCTTTGCAGAACCTCTCAAGCTCCATCAGGTTCGATGGGAAGCATCTGTGCACAGCCATTTTAAGATCTCTCCAGAGATGTTCAATCTGATTCAAGTCTGGGCTATGGCTGGGCCACTCAAGGACATTCACAGAGTTTTCCTGAAGCCACTCCTTTGATATCTTGGCTGTGTGCTTAGGGTCGCTGTCCTGCTGAAAGATGAACTGTCACCCCAGTCTGAGGTCAAGAGCGCTCTGGAGCAGGTTTTCATCCAGGATGTCTCTGTACATTGCTGCAATCATCTTTCCCTTTATCCTGACTAATCTCCCAGTTCCTGCCGCTGAAAAACATCCCCACAGCATGCTTCACTGTAGGGATGGTATTGGCCTGGTGATGAGCGGTGCCTGGTTTCCTCCTAACGTGACGCCTGGCATTCACACCAAAGAGTTCATTCAATCTTTGTCTCATCAGACCAGAGAATTTTGTTTCTCATGGTCTGAGAGTCCTTCAGGCGACTTTTGGCAATCTCCAGGCGGGCTGCCATGTGCCTTTTACTAAGGAGTGGTTTCCGTCTGGCCACTCTATCATACAGGCCTGATTGGTGAATTGCTGCAGAGATGGTTGTCCTTCTGGAAGGTTCTCCTCTCTCCACAGAGGACCTCTGAAACTCTGACAGAGTGACCATCAGGTTCTTGGTCACCTCCCTGACTAAGGCCTTTCTCCCCCGATCGCTCAGTTTAGATGGCCGGCCAGCTCTAGGAAGAGTCCTGGTGGTTTCAAACTTCTTCCACTTGCGGATGATGGAGGCCACTGTGCTCATTGGGACCTTCAAAGCAGCAGAAATTTTTCTGTAACCTTCCCCAGATTTGTGCCTCGAGACAATCCTGTCTCGGAGATCTACAGATAGTTCCTTTGACTTCATGCTTGGTTTGTGCTCTGACATGAACTGTCAACGGTGGGACCTTATATAGACAGGTGTGTGCCTTTCCAAATCATGTCCAATCAACTGAATTTACCACAGGTGGACTCCAATTAAGCTACAGAAACATCTCAAGGATGATCAGGGGAAACAGGATGCACCTGAGCTCAATTTTGAGCTTCATGGCAAAGGCTGTGAATACTTATGTACATGTGCTTTCTCAATTCTCAAGCCCAAGCTTGTGGCATCATATTCAAAAAGACTTGAGGCTGTAATTGCTGCCAAAGGTGCATCGACAAAGTATTGAGCAAAGGCTGTGAATACTTACGTACATGTGATTTCTCAGTTTTTTTTATTTTTAATTAATTTGCAAAAACCTCAAGTAAACTTTTTTCACATTGTCATTATGGGGTGTTGTGTGTTGGATTCTGAGGAAAAAATGAATTTAATCCATTTTGGAATAAGGCTGTAACATAACAAAATGTGGAAAAAGTGATGCGCTGTGAATACTTTCCGGATGCACTGTAGTTCTTACAGTTCATTAGTAGTTTGTAAAATGATTAGTGTTGCAGTAATTGTGATGCTCTTTGCATGAAAAAAGTGATCCATTAAAATTTCAATTTATCTTTTTGAATTGTGACGTTTACTTAAAGTGCAGCAGAAAGGTATTTGGCGTGCAGGGATGCAGTAACCCCAAGTATGAAACGCCGAAACGCCCTGCACCTTCTAAGGCATCTGGCAATGAAAACGCGCTTGCATGAATTACAGTACGTATAGCGGTAACATCGGTGTTTTACATTCTAGCTCTGCAGGTGACATATCAGTACAGTACTGTACAGTATGCAGGTTTACCTTCACATTCTTTTTTTTAGGTAATGTATTAAGCTGAGTTTGAAATTAAAGTGTTTTGGGGGCATATTTAGGGTTTAAACTATAAAAATAGGCATTTATTTTTAACCACATTCAAAATTTGTGGTTTTTCACAGTTCGCAGGTGCTCTAGGAACATAACTCCCGTGAATTTTGGGGGTGTACTATATTACAGCAAATCTGAGCTCTTGTTAGGGACTGGCAAATCACATAAAGCTAAAATCCTGTATAACCAATGTAGTGATCCCATAAGTTTGTACTTATGCCAAACATATTATAAAACATCTAAAATAAAAATCCAATATACTATATAATTCTGTAATATGTAATAGTTTTATATTTGCAATAGTTTTCACTTTTTTTTTTCTTACTTTTCATATCTGCCTACACGCTAATTTACTTACAAAAAATAAGGGGAAAAAGGATTAACACCAACCAAGTTGGTTTGATATGTTGTTAAGGTTATTCATCTACAAAGAAAAAGGGGCTTTCATTATCCCACAGTTATGCATGTGATGTGGTTTGAGGTCTAGTCGTCTTGTTAAACAGTGAGACAAGAATGCTACTTGTTGTAAAGTCATAGACAATGGCAGATTGACTATTTTGTCCTGAGGTGTCAGATGCTATTATTTCAGACTTTTTCTTAGCATACAAAAGTATGCTGTCAACAACTGTTGTCTTCTTTTTAAATCTCAAAACATAAGTAGAAAATTTATATTGATATTAAAGGCTTCAAAAGAACCAATAATTCAGTACAAATCCAGTACCAAAGGTCAAAAAAACAATGTCACAGGCTTTTTTTTTTTTTGCATTCTTGTTAGCACTGTTGGTACTATGCTCATACAACTAATCAAGTTACTTAAGATGTCACAATAATACATAATAGACTTTAAAAACTACATGTAACAATGGTTCACAATGGTGAATACTGTCATTTGTGGTAGAAATCAACATCTTAAAGAAAAAAGCGTATCCCCTATCACACAGGTCACTAATTGGCGGACCGTTGTCCGGGTCTGGACCCAGACTCTGTTCTGTCCGGACCCAGACACATCATTGAGTTTTATTTAGTGTTGGAGGAGATTGCATTTTCTGACAGTGTTTCTACAGTGCTACTTGGTGAAAGAGACATCCTACTTGTCTCTCATTGGCCAGTACTTGTTGCCTTCGTGGGTTCGAGTTGGTTGGGTTTAAGCATGAAGACTGATATTGGTCAAAGTGAAGGCAAGAATGTCAGCCAATCACAGGCAAAGTAGAGCGGGCCTTCACTAAATAGAGGAGCAGAAAACCTGCATTATGAGTGAAAACAGCTGGCACTCATGTGGCAGCGGCATTGACATGGAGAGAAAAATATACAGGAGTGAGAAGACGAGAAAAGTGACAAAATAGTCAATGTACCATGGCTTTTGGTAAACAGAGGAAGCTTGACACTGAAAACTGGGCTTTTAATCCAGAATGGACTGAGGCGTTTGTTCATACTTCCCGTAGGAAGCTTGAAACAGCCGTGTCTCATCTGCTCTGAGGTGGTGGTGGTGGTTAAAAGCAGGAATGTGAAACACCACTATGAAACTAAGCACAAAATTACATTTGAGGAAAGTCACCCACTAAATTCACCAGTTAGGCTATAGAAAACAAGTGATCTTAAAGCCAACTAACGATTGGTCAACAAGGATTTTAACACATTAATTTACTGCCCAACAACTCGCTAACGTGTCTTCCCTCAGAGATGTATGGATTTTGGGACGTCACAAAAAAACATTCAGTGATGACAATCTTCACACATACATGAGGATGGCACAGACACCATTCCAGCCCAGATTTAAATTCCTGGCAGACCAAGCAAGAGCTCATTTCTCTCACTGAACAAGAGAAAGTAGGCAGTGGGATGTGATGGAAAGAAGGAGGAGAAAATACGTTCAGTTATTTAAAGATGGTCAGATTTACAGTGAAACTGGTTATGCCTGTTCAGTTGTGCACATATTAAAAACTCATATATTTTATTTTTATATGAGGGCAAGTCTTTTTTTTTTTTTGTTGAAACGTTAAAACTTGTTATTATTATGACAGTACTTATTATTTATAATTCTAAGTTGAATGTCAGTTACTCTGCTTTTACTTACTTTTACTGTTATTTATTTTTTCTTATTTTATTGTATGTAGCCCTCCAGAGTTGCACTGAAAATAAATATTGTTGAAATGGCATTGAACTTTCTTTGGTAGAAGATGGCACCGACTGGTGTGGCTGGTCATCTGCTCGTCTCTCTAGTCTGTTTTAACTTTGTTTTTATGTTTTAGTTCATCCCAACGATCACTGTCCTATGATCGGGAGTCTTTACTAAACATATTTTCTGGCCTACTTTCCTCTCAGTTTTCATCTTCTGATTGGATTTTTTGTGAACCTCCACCTTTGTTTTATTCATATCCTGAGTTCTTCACCTGGACGCCGGTATTCACCTATATTAGTGAGTTGAATGCCCCTTGGAGACGCAAACGCACCCGCCGTCGTGAGAAAAGCGCCGGAATTGCTGTTAAACAACACCGACTCACTGATTCATGGGCGCTGGAAACCGGATTTAATTTCTCCATTTCAAGACAGCATCACTCTTCCTCGGTGTGCAATCGGGCAGTAAATACTGCTAATCTTCGCACACTCACCCGTGCTCATCCTGCAACAAGCTCTTCTACTTCTATCAAGGCTGCTCTCCTGAACGTGAGATCAGTGTCTAATAAAACTTTTATTCTGCAAGACTTTATTACATCAAATCATCTGGATTTCTTCTTTATCACTGAGACTTGGCTTTTAAATGGTGACTCTTCATGTTTTACTGACTTGGTTCCTTCAGGTTATTCATTTTTAAACTCTCTTCGTTTGACTCGTCCTGGGGGCAATGCCACTGTTTTTAAAAGTATGTTCTTGTGTTGAAGCCTTACAAGGGGTCTATTTAGCAGCTTTGAACTTCAACTTTTCGAAGTGTGAAGCCCCCCTTCTTTGTTTGCTGTGGTTTATAGACCTCCTGTAATTAATGATACTTTGATTTATGAATTCTCTGATCTCCTGGCTGATATCACCCTTTCCCATGACAAAATATTTATTGTTGGTGATTTCAACATTCACGTTTGTTGTCAATCGAAACCTCTGGTCAAAGACTTTTTATCACTATTGGACTCATTTGATTTTATACAGCATATTAATACGCCAACTCACTCTCTAGGTCACACCCTTGATCTCGTTCTTACTCGTGACATTTCAGTGAATAGTATTGATTTATGTGATGTTTCTTTCACTGATCACTTTTCTGTAATGATGGATCTGCATATTACTGTTGATCTCCTGACTAAAAGCCGTCCACCACGCTGCTCGCGCTTTTTAAATTCTTCCATTATATCTGATTTTAAAACTATTTTCTCTAGTCTTTATATGCATGACCAAAATAATAATATCAATGATTCTGTCGTAAAATTTAATTCCTCCTGTAAAACGGTTTTAGACGCAATTGCTCCGCCCAAGATACGCAGTAATAAGGTAAGACCTGCTCCCTGGCTAAATGAAACTACGAGAACGCTGCGCCGTGCCTGTCGAACTGCTGAACGGCTTTGGAAAAAAGATGGACTGACTATCTCTAAGCAAATTTTCAGGACTTCTCTTTTCAATTTCCAGGCTGAAGTTAAGAAATCGAAACATGACTTCTTTGCCAATTTAGTATCTCGTCATTCAAACAATCCTAGGGTTTTATTTAATTCAATTAATATGGCCACTCACCCTCATTCTATGATGGGATTAAATAGCACTGTTCATTCATGTGAGCAGTTTCTATCATTCTTTGTCAGCAAAATTGATACTATCTGCCATGGCATTGTTCAAACTGGCTATGAACTTCCTACTGTTAATCATGACATTGTTCTAGATTCCTTTGATCAAGTCTCACTTTCAATGCTAAAAAGAACTATTGACACCCTTAAACCAGCTTCTAGCTCCCTCGATATTGTACCACCACGTCTCTTAGTGGAAGCCTTTGATGTGTTGGGCCCATCTTTACTAGCCATTATAAATTATTCTATTGGTTCGGGGGTTGTGCCCTCATTTTGTAAACATGCTGCAGTCCGTCGCCATCTAAAAAAGGCAGAATTTGATCCTGAAGTTTTAACCAACTTTCGTCCAATTTCCCAGCTGCCATTTCTGGCTAAAATTCTAGAAAGAATTATTTATAATCAATTGGTCAATCACCTTAACTCCAATAATTTATTTGAGATCTACCAATCTGGTTTTAGGCATTATCATAGTGTTGAAACGGCACTCCTGAAAGTGTTCAACGACATCTCTCTTATTACTGACTCAGGTGATGCGGCAGTCCTTCTCCTTGACCTGTCTGCTGCCTTTGACACTATTAACCATGAAATTATTGCTGATGCGGCTCAATCATCTTGTTGGGCTTAAAGGGACTGCTCCTAACTGGTTCAGGTCATATTTAACTGGTAGACACTTTTCAGTGACTTTAAATTCCTCTTTTTCATCTACTGCTCCCCTCAAATATGGTGTTCCTCAGGGATCCATTTTATTTTGGGTCCTATTTTATTCTCTATATACCTTCACCCTATTGGAGCGATTTTTAGGAAATTTAATATTTCTTTTCACTGCTATGCTGATGATACTCAGGTTTATATTCCCTTCTGCAACTCTACAACAAATCAACTCCATAACTGTCTGTCTGAACTAAGATCCTGGATGGCTAATAATTTTCTTGATCTAAATCAAAATAAAACAGAGGTGCTTATAGTGGGTCCACCAGCTAAAGCCCAAACTGGTCTTGGACTTCTCGGCTCTTTCTCTCTTTTTCAAACCTCAAGTCCGCAATCTTGGTGTTACCTTTGATAGTAACCTCAATTTTGAGAAACAAGTAAATTCGGTAGTCAAGAGTTGCTTTTTCCAACTTCGTCTATTAGGTAAGATCAAGCCGTTTTTATCTTCTAAAGATCTTGAGAAAGCTACTCATGCTTTGATTTTTTCTTGCCTCGATTATTGCAATTCGCTGTATTCTGGGATTAACAAATCTCTGATACACAGGTTACAGCTGGTCCAAAATGCTTCCGCTCGCTTTCTGGTTGGAGCAAGGAAGTATGACTCTGTTTCTCCTATTTTAGCTTCTTTACACTGGCTGCCTGTCAATTTTAAAATCTTGCTGCTAGTTTTTAAATCTTTACATGGCCTTTGCAGCTGCTGCCCCTCGCCTGTGGAACACTTTACCTCATCACATAAAGGAGTCGTCTACATTTGAACTGTTCAAAACAAGATTAAAGACTAATAAAAGATTTTATTAAAGATTAATACTGATGGTTTCCTCTTTGTGATCATATAACATTATTTCTATTTATTTATTTATCTTATTTTATGTTCATATATTTTATTACTATTTATGTTTTACTGTTTATTGTTTTAGTTTTTTTTCTTTTATTCTATTATTGTAAAACACTTTGGCCGCAGCATTACTATGTTGTTTTAAATGTGCTATATAAATAAATTGACATTGACATTTGTTTGATTTGAGTCATTGACTTCACACAGTCCAGATGTTGATACAACGGCAATGCTCCTTCAAAATATGTAAATTAATTGTAATGTAAAAATTATAATGCAACTTAAACATGATGATGCTGCGGACCTATACATGAGGAAATTTTATCTATCGGTCCTCCTTAAATCATAATTGACTACCCCTGCCCTATCAGGACAAGTCTGATAAAACCTTTTCAAGTTTGTAATCAGGTAGGAGAAAAGCTAATCCGTCTGCGTCATTTATTACTCTATCAGAACCATGCTGTTACAGCATGATCAGAATGGACACAATATTAAGGAGATAAGTCTGTTTTATATGCAGTTGAATTTACATGTTGAGTCAAAATTATGTTAACACTAATGGTACTGCTATGTATATACTTATACAGTTTTTGTGGACAATTTATGTCCCCGGATTCAGCGGGTTAGAAAATGGATGGATGAATTTATGTCCCACATATGATACATGTGTTCAACATGATGAACAGGTTGAGGCATTCCTGTAAATTATCTTGCATAAATGAAGTATGTTTTGTGAATAAATTGTTTCCACCATTCAAATGTTAACATAATTTTGACTCCCCCTGTACATAACAGTATCATTCAATGCATACATTTACCCTGGTTGGTTCATTGGTTTACACCCCAATGATTTATATAAAATAGAAGTCTATTTTATTTTATTCTTACTCTTTTTTATTATTATTATTATTAATTTTATTGTAATCATTCCATACAAATCAATCAATTTTTACAAAAAGTAGGATTGACAACAAGTCGACCCCCACCCCTGAGAGAGAGAGAGCATGGCCAATGGGGTAAAACTTAAGGCTTGTAGGCATACCTAAATTGATGAGTTTGATAAGCAATAGAGATGAATGGAGAAGAAAAAGAAATGCGGAAATAATTGCTTCCTCGGTGCTTTAAGAGCTTATTCTAAAATATTACTGATTAGATCCTGCCATGTTTTGAAAAAAATCTGTACACATTCTCTGAGTATTTGATTTTTTTCCAATTTCAAATAGTATAAAACATCTGTTTCCCACTGACTTAAAAGAGGAGAAGTCTGCGTGCCAAAAGTGTAGTGAATGCAATCACAGTTTGTACTTTTCCACTTTAAACCCATCTGGAAGAACCCCAAACACAGCTGTTATTGGGTTAGGAGGGATTGTGACACCAAGGCTGTCTGAAAGATAATTAAAAATTTTGGTCCAGAATTATGTTAATTTGGTGCAGGACCAAAACATGTGACCCAGTGAGGCTGGGACTTGATTGCAGCGTTTGCAGGTTGGATCTTGCCCTCGAAACATTTTGGAAAGTTTTAGGCGAGACAGATGTGCTCGATACATACTGTAATTTTCAGTAGAATAATTGTATGAGTTGCGCATATGGAGGCTCGAGTGAATTCTCTGCATTGCTATTTTCCACTCCTTTTCTGATATATTGATTAAGAGATCTTTTTCCCAGTGTCCTCTTGGATCCTTTGAAAGGGAGGGACTGTAAAATAATTTTATATATTGCAGAGATGGTGTCTAAGTCCTTGAAATTGAGCAATATTTTTTCCAGCAAGATGAGGAACATCGGGCAGGTACTGTTTAACAAAGTTCCTAATTTGAAGATAGTGAAAGAAATGTGTAGCTGGAATGTTAAATTTGGAATGTAATTGTTCATAGGATGCAAAGATGTTGTCTATATAAAGATCTCTAAGCAAGTTAATCCCATATTTGTTCCAGATATTAAAAATTGCATATGTTTGCAAAGGTTGAAAGAGGTGGTTCTCCTGCAGAGGTGCCACAGATAAAAGCTTCTCCATCATAAAATGCTTTCTACATTGGTTCCATATTCTGAGTGAGTGAAGCACAATTGGGTTATCAGTATATTGCCGATGACTTTCATTTATTGGATATAAATTCTGTACAATTCTTGTCTGCTAATAGAAGCTAGTTGAGACGCCATCTCAATGATTGTGTGGGGCATAGTGACTTTAGCTCCAAAATCAGAGGTGCATGGTCAGAAATAACAATAGCATCGTACTTGCAATATTTAATCGTGGGCAAGAAATTATTATCTATAAAGAAATAATCAATTCTTGAGTAGCAATGATGTACTGGTGAGTAGAAAGAATATGTTCTTGAGTTTGGGTTTAGAAACCTCCAGGGGTCTGATAATTTGTGGTCAGTTATAAACTTTGTAATTATCTTTGCAGTGTTAGATGTCATCCCTCCTGTGATAGAAGTCCTATCTAAGAGTGGATTCAAAACACAATTAAAGGCCCCAGCCATTATAATTTTATGAGTTTTCACATTAGGAATGGATGCAAATAAATTTTTTATAAATTCCTTATTATCGACATTAGGTGCATAAGCATTTATCAAAATCATTTTACAGTTAAATAATTTGCCCGTGACCATCACATCTCCCTTAAGGATCCGATACTACATCTGATGCTACAAATGAGACTGTTCTATGTATGAGAGTTCCCACACTTCTAGTTTTCTTTGTAAAGCTAGAATGGAACATTTGGCCAGTCCAGTCCTTTTGCAGCCGGAACTGATCCTTACTTAGTAAGTGGGTCTCCTGTAAAAATACGATTTTAGTGTTTAAACCTATTAGGTGAGAGAATACTTCCTTTCTCTTTAATTTGTGATTCAGGCCTTTAGCATTCCAGTTCACAAAGTTAACTGTCCCATCATGGAGACATTGATTCTGAATTTTTGATGTCATTTTATAGTCTTAACTGGAAGTGAGACAGCTTTAACCTTAATTTCCCCAAGTGTTATTGCCATGCAGCCTATTGTTATGTTGATAGTTATGATTATAAGGATTAAAAGGATAGATTAGATATAGATATAGCCTGGTCTCTTTCTTTCCCGCCGCCCCTCCCATTTTGCCTCCCCATGTGAGGCTGGACACCACTTCACGCAGTCCCGGTCCACTGACATACCTAGAGACAGAGCACGTCCAAAGCAAAGCAAGCCCCCACGCAGCGGCGTTTTAGGATTAAAAAATAGAGATCTATTGCCAATATATAGTCTAAATACTATATGCCTAAAATATAATCATTAATAAACTATAATCTTCAGCAATCTTAAAGTATTAAGATAATAAACCCGGGGAATGGTGTTAGAAAGTGGTCCAGAATAAACATAGTAAGTCTTAATGCAATAATAACAATAAACCAAGGGTATAATGTTAAACAGTCTCAGTCTCCTTTAGGGTATTAGAAAAAATAATAATAATAAATAAACACACACATCTATAACTGTAATTAAAACATAAACCGATAGCGTCCGAGTAATAAAAAGGATGTATAATTATAATACCTGTATCATTACAAATGGATCAGACGGTAGGTTATATATCCTTGGCATGTCATGACAGGCTACTACTCACTATTGTGTTTCAGAATAGTGTCGGGATCAGCTTTCTTAATTCCTTTTCTGCTTCTTCCTTGCCAGCGAAGACATAGAATTGGCCTTGCACTTCCACTGTCAGTTTGGCAGGATACAAGAGGCTGTATTTGATATCGGCTTGCCGTAACCGCTGTTTAATGTTTAGCAGCTGTTGTGGGAGAGAAATCAGGGAAAATATGAATGTGGTTATTTTCATATATAATCTGTTGCTTTTGTCTGAGGAGTGCCATCACCTCTAGGTTAAATAATAAAGTCTCGAAGCGGATAATAAAAGACCTAGGTCTAATGATATTTGATCCACGTATGTGATAAGCCGCTGCTATCTCAGAATCTGATTTAAAGTCCTCTCCGTGAATTTTAGAGAATAGTTCAGCTGTGAATTTCACTGGGTTTGGACTTTCACAATTCTCAGGTAGACCTTCAATTCTAATATTATTCCTTCTGCTTCCATCTTCCAAAGCAGCAAGTCTGTCTCTGAGTTTTTTGCATTGGGGTTGGCAGCTGTTGCTTTTCCTTCAGCAGTGGAAGCTAGATTTTCGGCTGTTTCACTCCGAGTCGTAAATGTCTCCTTGACATCCACCAGCTGATCGGCAAGTGTGCTCACTTTAGACGTGAATGTGCTCTTCAATTTTACCCAGCATATCTTTAAAGACTGTCTTAAAGCGAATATATATGCGTTTCTCCAAGTCTTTATTATCCTGCTGCAGCTTCCATCGCAGCTTCTCATTTGCCTTCTCATTTGCCTTATATCTTTCTTTATCTCTTGCTTGAGTTTGCTTGAGCTCAGCAATCATCACCTTCAGTTCAGAAAGATCATTTCTGCTTTCGTGCACCGTAGGTGAGGTGGTGGGCTCTATTACAGCTGGTGTTCCCGGCTCGTGTGGAGTAGTTGAAAGCACGGACTGCAAGGCATTTTGCAGTTTCAGATGATCTTCTCCAATTGGCAAGCTATCATGACCTGCATCACTCACACTCGTACATTCGTTCCTCATTTCACTCTCAGCCGGAGACGATGTACGATGTAGCGGACCGTGGTCCCGAGGAGTCTGGGCTTTCACCCATCTGATCCAGGTCAGTCTCTTAAAGGCCATACCTTGAGTTTGAACTTGGACTTTTCGGTCTGAGCTTGGATGTACCTTTAGTTTTCATTTCTTTCTGAGCCCCTTTCTTGACAGCCATGTTTATATGCTTGCGTATACTGTAGTAGTATCCTCAGGTTGGATATCTCAGGATAATAAGAAGATAATATAAAAAAATAACACCGCTGCTAACAGAGCTCTGCTTCAGACGTCCATCTCTCGCAACTCAAGCTCAAGCAAGAGATAAAGAAAGATATAAGGCAAATGAGAAGGTGAGTAAAATGACAAATGAGAAGCTGCGACAGGAGCTGCAGCAGGATAATAAAGACTTGGAGAAATATATATAAATATATATATATATATATAATATATATATCCATCCATCCATTTTCTAACCCGCTGAATCCGAATAGGGTCACGGGGGTCTGCTGGAGCCAATCCCAGCCAACACAGGGCACAAGGCAGGAACCAATCCTGGGCAGGGTGCCAACCCACCGCAGATAATATATATAAATATATATATATATAATATATATATTTTTTTTTTTCCTCTACGCCTAAGGAAACCCTTGGTTTATTGTTATTATTGCATTAAGACTTACTATGCTTATTCTGGACCACTTTCTAACACCATTCCCTGGGTTTATTTTCTCGGTTTATTATCTTAATACTTTAAGATTGCTGAAGATTATATTTTAAGTTCATAGTTTGTTAATAATTATTTTAGGCATATAGTATTTGGACTATATTGGCAATAGATATCTCTATTTTTTAATCCTAAAACGCCACTGCGTAGGGGCTTGTTTTGCTTTGGATGTGCTCTGTCTCTAGGTATGTCAGAGGACCGGGACTGCGTGAAGTGGGGTCCAGCCTCATGTCGGGAGGCAAAATGGGAGGGTGGGGGATTAAGGGGGATGGGGGAGAGAGAGCAGGCTATATCTATACCTAATCTATCCTTTTAATCCTTATAATTATAACTACCAACGTAACAATAGGTTGCATGGCAATAACTGTTGGGGAAATAGGAAGTTAAGGTTAAAGCTGTCTCACTTCCAGTTTAAAAAAAAAAAAAAGCTCTTTTAAATATGTTTGTATTATTACTTAACAATGGAATGCATTTGTTTTGGACAGAATTGTCAATGTTCAGGATCCTTCGTCCTTCCTTAAAAGACACATTTGGGAACAGGGAGAACATAATGGGTATAGTCAGCCTGCACATTTGCTTTTAATTATTATTTATTTTTTATTTTTTTTACCCTGAAGTAGTATGTAACTTGTGAATACTTCTTTTGATCATAATTGGCATGTAACTGAGTAATTTTTCTGTTAAGAATATGGACATTTTGGGCTTAAAATTTTTTATTTCATATCAAGCCGTACTGCTACAAAAAAAGGTTAAGATAAATGTTTATATAAAAAAGACACACCTAAACACCTGCAGTAATAACTTCTTAAAATCCCAAAATACAATGTTTAGAATGAATGATTTAAAAAACATCTTCAGTTGTCCATACGTTTTCAGGGTTTAGTATTTAACAATTCAAGACTGAAAAAATTGTGGTGTTGAGAAACATTTGACCTAGAGAGATTGATCAACATTTGATCACATATATGTCAGTAGTGTACTATAGATACATAGATAAATCAGGGTACAGTATATCTATATATAAAATGCTAATGTCTGTCAATTTGTCATGCAATTATTCGCAAACTAATTGGACAAGAACCTTAGCCTTTAATGAAAGCTTGCAACCTGATATGCTCTTGAAATGCAAAAAAATGTAGGTAGCAGCTTTACATGGATTTGAGGGTGAAAATATGTGCATGCCAAATATAGGATAAAACCTGGTGTATGCACATTTCTACGCAGTTTGCCTTTTATAAATCATAATCACCTTGTAAATATGCAAATGCACGTCATTTTCTTCTCTTCTAAGTGCCATAAGGCAGATTCAGTACAGGGGCACAGAATGCAAATCAGAAGTGATGGGTGGACCTTTTTCTAATGAAGAGAGTAAAACTGTCAAGTTTACAAGCTCACTTGGGGAGAGTCCAGCACTTTTTTTTCTACTTCTTTTTTCTCATTTGTTTTTCCATTTAGCCTCAGAATCAACTATAAACTATAACTTGACTGATTTGCATTACACTTTTGTTAAGCAGTATTAACTTAATTGCTCCCTCTTAAACACACATTTTTTAAAGAATGTTTATAAATTGCTTTAAATAAACGTAACAAAACTTTTTGCTAATGAAGTAATTCCAGAGATGGGGTTTGTGTAGAATATACAAAAATGATTAGAATAAAATAATTTATGAACAATTCTTTGGACTTTGACATTAACAGACTATCTGCACTCTTACACTAATGAGGGGAAAATACCACAGAGAGTTTCAAAGATCATTCAGTTCTTTCACCCGTGGACCCGTGAGCTACTGACTCGTGCTGCCTTAATGTATGTGACAGAAAGACAAATAGGAAATGGAACAGTTTTCTATGGTTCAATATTATGTACAGTGTATTGTAAAGGAGAGAGAGATGGATCACAGTAACAACATGCAAGGTAAAGGGTGCACATTGTCCAGAGGATTAAACACCAGGATTGGAAATGTCAGACTGTGTTCAGGTCTTTGAGGAGTTGGACACTATCTCTGAAGATTCTGAGGTGGTTGGCAGGCATGAGGAACCCCAACGGGCCACCTTAAAGAGATTTATCGGAAAAGGAGAGGTTGTGATAGTTGGGGACTTAATCATTAGGGGCACTGAAGCACAGATTTTCTCTTGAGACAGAGAGTCTTGCTTGGTGTGTTATATTCCAATAGGCGCTTGGCCAGAGCAGCAATGGATCTAATTGTCATTGTGTATGTTGGAACAAATGACATACATAAGAGTGGTCTTTCAGTTCTGCAATACAAATGTGAAGTTTGGTGCAGTGCTGAGGAGCACAACTGACAAGGTCAAATTCTCCAAAGTTCTTCCTGTGCCACACGCCAGTCTAGTTAAGACTCAGGAGATTTTAACATGTGTCTCAAACCTTGATGTAGGGTAGAAGGGTATAGGTTTATGGTGAATTTGGATTTATTTTGAAACGGATGAAACCTGTTCCGACACAATTGCTTACATCTAAATACAAAGGGCACCAATGTATTAGGTAGGCGTATGAGTAGGTTATTTGAGGATTGTTTGAACAAGGGTAGTTTAGGACAGACCAGGTTTAGAAATGTACATGGAGGAATAAGCAATAATGTAAAAATTAAAAATGCGTAGTAATGTAAATTCTAACCCATTGTTTGGATATAAATTTTAAGGAAGGATAGGCAGAAAAGGTGGGGTGGTTGTTTATATCAAACAGAATTTAAACATAAGTCCTCTTCAGTTTAACACTGATCCCCATCTTACTGAAGACATGTGGCTTCATCTTGAAAGCATTAATGAAAGAGGGCCTATTCCTATTCTATAAGTGTGTTATAGACTGCCTAATGCAAACAGTAATTTCAATGCACAATAATATTAAAAAGTCTTGTTTATAAGGGAATATTATAGTCACGGGGGACTTCAACTACTTGAATATTAACCGGGATAACATTGCAAATAGCAGAGCACTAGAGTAGAAGTTTTAAGAAATAATCAGTGACTGTTCTTAACACAGTATGCTAAAGCACCAATGCAGAGGGAAGCCTGTCTAGAGTTAGTATTTTGTAGTAATCAGTATAGAATTGAGGGTGAAGAGGTGGTTGAACACCTTTTCAGTTTTTTCTTGTCGTCTTAGAGAGTTAAGATTAGGGGTCTGTCAAGAGGCAAAGCCCATTGCAGCACTTCTTGTGTGATTTTGGGCTATACAAAAAATAAATTGTATTGTAAAGGCTAAAACAAATTTGAAGCAGATGCTGCAAACTCTATGGAGGATAGACTGGGGTAAGCTTTTAGTATCAAGACAGTCGAGAAGCAGTGGAACAAGTTTAAAAACATTTTACATGTAATGCAGTATGGGTACATAACTACACTTATAATTAGTAGGAAATTTAATCCAAAAAAAAGTCTGCAGTGGGCTAAGAGTTTAAGACTAATAACTCCACTGTGAATTGGTAGGGCTTATGAGAACATGAGGGCATCCATTAAGAAGGATATTCGGCACACTAAAAGACATGTAGACAAAAATATATCAGATGGGTTGAAAGATGACCCAAAGAGATTCTTTCAGCTTTTTTGCAGTAAAAGAGCAGTCAAGGAGGAGGTAAAGTTCAACAGGAATAGTAACGGGGAATGTTAGAAAATACAGTGAAATAGATGCTCTAAACTCACATTTTTCTGAAGTCTTCACATACGAGGAAGTAGATAACCTCCCAGTGGAAAAATTGACTACTAGGAGATAGTGGGTGATTTGAAAATTGCAGGGAGAAGTAGTGTTTAGATTAAGTAGGCTGAAATCAAACAAAACAAAACACTAGGACCCAATAATATTTATCCTCAACTTCTCAAGGGTGTTAGTGATTACATATATAAATTCTTGACACATATTTTTAGGAAGTCAGTGCACACTGGGGAAACATGATTGAAGTATTTTAACACTAGAATTACTAAAGCCTACGAAAAACCTTGTAAACACAGCCCACCTTAAATCTGTTCACACCTCTCTGTCAGCATCTTTTGTCTTGTAATGTGTTGATAAGCACAAGCAGCCTGCTATACCATCCCCCCACCACCGCAGAAAGGGCAAGAAGTTCTTCCAACTCAAGCCTTGATTATCTTGGAATGAAGTGCTGGTGTTTTAGAGGGGAAATAATAGGTCGTTATTTGGAATACATGAACTGTATAATGTGTGAAGGCTGAAGTCCAAATATCAAATAAACACTTTTAACAAAAGGTACAAGTATAATATGACAGCTTCCGTGGTCAGCGGTAAGAACTGCTGACTTGTAATCAAGAGGCCATGGGGTCGATCCTGGGTGTCTCGCAAATTTACCATTTTGAGTAGTGAGTTGCACTTATTGTTAATATTATACAATAAAAACATGCATTTGATTTGTGTCTGTAACAGCCGGTGTAATTTTATAGTACTTGTAAAAGCTGTCACGATAAAAACCCCACCACCACCGATCTGACGCTGTTAGTTTTTATTTGAAACCAAGAATAACTGGAGATGTGAGAACTGGAAATTCTCTGATCTGGAGGGATAAAAGCTGACACACAAACGCTTGTGAATCATGCCTCCTTCGTATTGTCACTTGAAATTTTTTTAATTCAGTTGCATTAGGCCAGGTTTATACTTCACGCGACATGACGCAAGCTCCAGCGGACGCTCCGGCTACGTATGCATTTTACTGTTTATACTTGCGCACATACTCTACGTAAACCTGGAAGAATCCCATCAGGTGGCAGTGTGAGATATTATCACGGTGAGAACAGGTTCGGCTTCGCTGTGTTGTGAATTGCCCGGAACAGCCATTAGATTCCGATGACACCTTACCGCAGTATATTTGAAAAGGATGTTTAATGATTAAATCCATCAATCCAGGGATGTGTCCATTCCAGCAAGGACTGGGCATGAGGCAGAAACAATCCCTAGACGGGGCATCAGCTCATCGCAAGGTAAATACAAGCACTCACACATACTAGTATCATTTTAGTGTCACCAAATCTGCATATCTTTGGAAGGAAACCAGAGCCAACTGTGGAAACCCAGCAGGAAAACATGCAAACTCCAGGTAGGGAATACCAGAGACGTGACTCCCTATGAGACAGCAGTGCTACCACTCCACCACCATGTCACCCCCATGTGTGTAATCATTAACAGTATTTAAATGAAATTAATGATTTATCTGTAAAATGTAACATAATACTTTAATGCATCATCATGAAAGTGATATCAAGTATAAATCTAAGGATTCTAAATGTGCAGATAGTTGGAATATCATACATTTAATGTGTACTCTGTGGTGATCTATTGCTGTTTGCCGCTGCTGTCAGGTCAGGAGGAAGCCCCAGAAAAAAGAGACCGCACAAAAGATGGTATGTGAGACTTTTAAAATGTATCATGTCATTACGATCGGGAATATGTAATGCTTGAATATTAAAGCACCACAAATGCATCTGTATTGTCGGCATTTTGCTTCACCACATGGAACCATTCATCAAACATCGAATCGCGCACATCGATCCCGTAGGATCCGCATAGAGGCTTTCTGTCACATGTAGATAGTAAACTAAGACACTGATGTCACATTCCAACTTTTATCACACTGCGCACCCCGGTTTTTTGCTGGGACTGCAACTCGTGCACATGTCAAATGAACACTGGGAACGTGTGGCAGCCATGTTGTGTGTGCATACGCATTCTGAGCATGAAGTAGAAACAAGTCCCCTAGTATGCACCTTATGGTTCATGATGTCAAAGCTGCACTGACAAAAAGCAGAGACATAAGTATATATGATATTTGGAATAATTAATTTTATGACCTGTATAGTACATTTCGGAAAACATTATGGCGCTGATGCAACATTATTCATATTCACTCTCATACCTTTTTTTGGTTGTAATCAGTGACCGCGGTTTTTTTTTTTCTGTTTACTCATCTGTTATGAGTTTACGTAGGCTTTGGTTATTCTAGTGTTAAGGGATTCTGTTGAATACTGCTTCGAGTGTGACTTTACTCTGTAATCAATATGCTTTTCTGTCTGTCAAATTTATTATCATGCTTGTGTTTTCTAATCTTTGAAAGAAAGAAAAAAATAAATGCAAATTTTGCCCATGAAGGAAAGATTTGCATTCAGTTATAGGGGGTTTAGCTCTTTAATTTTCTAAGTTAACACAATTTTAGATAATCATAGTGGTGAATGATTTCAGTCTAATTTTTAAGTCTTTTATTTCCTCTGGGTCTACAGCTGTCCTTATATACAGAAAAATTTGAGGAATTCCAAAGTACACTTTCCAAAAGTAATGAGGTCTTCACTACATTTAAGCAGGAAATGGAGAAGGTGAGTCTTTTTAAACTTTTTCAAAATTTTAAATGTTGCAAATAATGTTTTGATATTTTAATATACAGTATATTACTTCTGTCAA
Source organism: Polypterus senegalus (assembly GCF_016835505.1). Classification (NCBI taxonomy): domain Eukaryota; kingdom Metazoa; phylum Chordata; class Cladistia; order Polypteriformes; family Polypteridae; genus Polypterus; species Polypterus senegalus. Next base: position 78,380,109 of record NC_053170.1, read on the forward strand.
TAAGCCACACAGGTCAGAAATTTTGTGTCCCATCTACTTTATGTATTTCTCCAGCTCCCTGTCTTTTTTTTTTGCTGTTGCCAACCATATTTCTGATTCATCTCGTAAAATACTACCTGCTTGATAAGTCTTTTTGTACCGATTGGTTTTCCTCACGAAGCCAGGAATCTGGTATTTTCTGAAAATCTTATGCTATACATTTACCATTTGGTGTGACTATTTTCAAATGAAAAATGTTGGGGTTAGTAAATGAGATTTTCTTGAAAGTTAACTTAAGCAAACAATGATGATTTTCTATGCTGTGGTGTGGTGCCTTTGTCCAGAAACAGCTCCATACGTTTTATGACCTTAGTCACAGAAAGTCTTTCTCCCGTGGGATGACTGGAATCTTTTCCCAAATAAGGAGTAGCATTGCACAAAGGCAGAACCGTAACAACAGTTGCGTAAAGTACGACAGGAGCTTCCACCTGTAGCTAAAATCATACGCATGCTGAAGGAGCATTGCACATGTACTTTGTTAGCCTGCCCGTGTCAATCAAACACAAGAAGCTCTGCAGTCTACTTGTGACTTTATGCTATAGGAAGATAAGTAAATAAATCAAGGTAAATGGGTAAATAACATTCAATCTGGCTTTTATATAAGTAACATGATATTTATGTAAAGACCATCACAAAACATAATCAGAAACAGAACTTTGCACAATACCTTGGTGAGCTCTGTAAGCTCTGCTGTTTTGTTGAAGGACATGCGTGTGGCAGATTCATTGGCAGTATGATGCCCAACCTGTTGCTGCATCCAAACGGTGTCGTATTTCGCCTTTACGCCTGGTGCAGCTGTTTTTTTCTTGGATGTTTTATGCGAGGTGGCTTCTGTTCTCTTTCTCTGATGTAGAACACTCATCCTCATCTGAGTTCACCTCTGTTATAGCTTATCATTATTTGAAAACTGTGTCAGATTGGGAGAGCGTGAACGTGACTGAGAGAATAAAATACAAAAAAAAAATACGTAAACTTTTAGAAGTACCATAAATTTAAACTGGTTGTTACAGACTCAAATCAAGTATATGTTTTTATTCTATAATAGTAACAATAAGAGCCAGCTCACTACTCAAAATGGTAATTCTAGGAAGCGCCCGGAATCAAACCGGTAACCTCTTGATTATGAGTCAGCAGTTCTTACTGTTGTACCACTCAAGCGGTCGTGCCAGCATTGTACCCTAACCCGATTTCTTTTTCTTAAGTTATATCTATACTAATAAAAGAGTATATGTATATGTATATGTGTGTGTATATATATATATATATATATATATATATATATATATAGTCACAAAACTGAGACATACTCAAAGAAGTTTTGGGGCAGCCACCCGTATATTTGGTATCCTGGCTGCAAAATCGTTTCTTTCACCAACAACAGCACTGATGTGCATACAAACGAGTCCAAGACAAATCTGAGGGTAAGGGGAAAAAGGGCAGGCTTTTAAAGGGGAAGACAGGAAGTGAGGTCATGGGAATCGGGCACGTGTTCGTCACTCATTGGATCAGTCCCGGACGTGACATCAGGGGGGCCGGCGTCTGTTGGTTCTGTCTCCATTGGTTCGGTCCCGGAAGTGATGTCACGAGAGCCAGGTGGAGTCTCCCAGGGATGGTCTACAGGGAAGTGAGAAAAAGAGTCAGTGCACTCTGCCACAGCCCGCCTGTCTCAGAACTGCCATCACTCAAGCCCTTTAGCTGCCTCCCATGCGCGTGTGTGACAATATATATATATATATATATATATATATATATATATATATATATATATATATATATAATATACACTGTGTGCACAATTATTAGGCAAGTTGTATTTTTGAGGATTAATTTTAATATGGAACAAACACAGTGCTATCAGTCAATCCAAAATGTTAATAAACCTGAAACCTGAATGTGAACATCATCGGGGAATACATATGTGCGCATAATTATTAGGCAACTATTAGTGTGCAGATTTATTATGCAACTAAAGGAAAAATTAAAATTTTCCCATCTCACTTGTTTATTTTCATCTGTTATAGTGAGAATAATAAACAAACACCTCAAAATTTACAAATAAACATCTCTGACATTTCAAAAAAAATAAATTAATCAATCAATGACCAATATAGCCACCCTTCTTTCCAATAACAGTCATAAGCCTTTCCATTCATGTAGTCTGTCAGTTTCTTGATCTGTTGACGATCAGCTTTTTGTGGAGCAGTGACTACAGCCTCCCAGACACTTCAGAGAGGTGTATTGTTTTTCTCCCCCGTAAATCTAGCGTTTAAGAAGTGCCCACAAGTTCTCGATAGGGTTTAGGTCAGATGAGGAAGGGGGGCCATGTCATTATTCCTTCATCTTTAAGGCCTTTACTGGCTGGCCACGCAGTGAGAACTTCGATGCAAGTGATGGAGCATTGGCCTGCATAAAAATCATGGTCTTTTCCTGTATCACTGTTTGAACAAAGTGTCTTCGAAAAACTGGCAGTAGGTTTGGGAGTTGATTTTGAGTTCATCTTCAATGCAAAAAGGTCCAACTAGCTCATCTTTAAAAATACCAGCTCATACCAGTACCCCACCTCCACGTTGGAGTGGAGCTCTGTGCCATTACTGATCCACAGGTCCATCCATCTGGTCCATCAAGAGTCACTCTCATCTCATCGGTCCATAAAACCTTTGAAAAAAATCTGTCTTCAGATATTTCTTGGCCCAGTTTTGACGTTTCAACTTATGTTTCTTGTTCAGTGGTGGTTGGGTTTCAGCCCTCCTTACCTTGGCCATGTCTTTGAGCACTGAACACCTTGTACTTCTGGGCACTCCAGGTAGGTTGCAGCTCTGGAATATGAAAGTACTGGAGGATAATGGGTTCCTGGTAGCTTCACGTTTGATTCTTCTCAAATCTTTGGCAGCTAATTTGCATCTTTTGTTCTCAACACGTTTCTTGCGACCCTGTTGACTATTTGCAACAAAATGTTTGATGGTTCTGTGATCACACACCAATATCTTAGCAATTCCAAAAGTGCTGCATCCCTCTGAAAGACTTTTTACAATTTTTGACTTTTCAGAGTCAGTTAAATCTCTTTTTTGGCCTGTTTTGCCCGAGGAAAACTAGCTGCCTAATAATTCTGCACACCTTGATATAGGGTGTTGATCTCCTTAGGCCACACCCTCCCTCATTACACAAATACACATCACCTGGCGTGCTTAAATCCAATAAGCATTCAAGTTAATACAGCTTGGAGTTGGAATATACGCATAAAAATGATGATATGATCAAAATACTCACTTGCCTAATAATTGTGCACACAGTGTGTATGTATATATATATATATATATATATATATATATAAATATGATAGCATCACTCACAACAGTGACAAAACAATTATATTGACAATCATGTTACGTTATTTTCAAAATGTTTCCTTTTCTTTTTCATTGCTTCTTTAACACACTACTTCTCCGCTGCTAAGCGCGGGTATTTTGCTAGTTTTTGAATAAAAGTGCACTTGTTTTGTTATATGTGTACCTTTTGTGAAAGTGATTATTTAATATTTGGACTTCAGTCTTCACACATTATACAGTTGTCAAAAATTTTATTAGTACTATATAACTAATAAGTTTCTGTTTTAGGTATGTGTTCAACAATTATTGCATTTCCTGTCATCCTATATTTACAAAGATCATTGTAGACACAGAACACACATGAAATGCATGTGTTACCCTATACATCTCCAGGCACCTCACTCCCAGATAAACAGACTTAACCTGGGAGAACTTTTTGCCCGAGTTGAGCTGTGGCGGTAGGGGGATGGAACAGCAGGCTGTTTTGCTGTTTGTGCTGATCGACACATTTGCAAAACAAAAGACGTTAATGGGGAGGTGCGAAAGAAATTGAGGTGGCCCGGGATTACGACTTTTTAATAGGCTTCAGGGATTCTAGTGTTAAGTATCAGACTACTTCTGTCAGTCTTTGTCTCTATAGTATAGTTATTGTGATATGATTCTCAGTTGACCAAAACTCAATTGACGGTGTTCATGTATTGGCTGTGGCAACTGATGTTTTCAGCCCTTGCATTTTCTCAGGATAAAGTGTGGTGTCCACCCTCCTACTAGTGCTAATACTCTTGTTATTACCTCTATGTACTGTTTTACCTAGTAACCTGATTTTACACCATAATTCCTTTTCACTAAGAAAACATACTTAATTTTTAATATTGGTCCCTTATGATGCATGTTATTTACTGTTGCTTGCTTTTACCATCACGTACATTGCTTCATGAGACCCTTTCTAGCTGCCCTTGTCACTTGTCTACCTTTGTTCTTAGGCAGGTGACCTTAAAAAGTAAAAAAAAAACCCTGCTAAAGAGGAAAAAAAAAATGGCAAACAAAAACAGAATTTTAGGAGTTTTATTTAAATCACATGCAATACTCTGCACTTTGTCTACTTCACCATAAAGGTGACATCAGTCAGTTAGCTTGTCAGCTTGTTTGCTTACAAATGCAAAATCCATCTAATATGTAGCCTTAGTACTACTCTTGTGTCTGTATCACTGAACAACATGCCTCCAAGTTAAGCATAAATCAGATGTTGCAATGGGAGTATAATTTTCCAAGCAGTTTTATAAGAGTATTTGGTTTAAGTCTCAAATGTAACTTCATTTGTTACTATTCCTATTTGGTGTTTGTTTTTATTTTTTCAGATGACTAAAAAGATTAAAAAACTGGAAAAAGAGACAACTATGTATCGTTCAAGGTGGGAAAGCAGTAACAAAGCTCTTTTGGAAATGGCTGAGGAGGTGAGATGCTTCTATTATACTTTTCAATGCTGTAAGTTATTTGTATAAACATGATGGCTTTGGATGGTAGTTCAGAAAATTTTTTGAACATGAGATCTTTTAGAATATAGTGCCATTCAGTTTTTCACTTTTATTAGAAAATGTTAAATATTGTTTTTAATATCAGTGTAAATTGTTTTTCCTTAAAGAAAACTGTCCGTGATAAAGAACTTGAAAGCCTGCAGATGAAGATTTTGCGCCTAGAGAAACTGTGCCGAGCTCTTCAAACAGAGCGTAATGAACTTAGTAAAAAGGTTCAGGGTACGAGCAAACCGGGAAGCCCTCATAACTGTTCATCTCTGCAGCTTGGCAGCAGTGGTTCTGTAGATGGATGTGGTGACTTTACAGAGACTTCAAACCAAGAAAATGATACTCCGTCCTTGACTTCAGAGCTTCCCTCTGCTTGTTCATGTCATTGTCCAAAAGGTCTGTCTGAGGACATAGCAAAAAATGTTCCAGAATCTGAAGCCAATATCTCTTCTGCTGAATTATCAGAATAGTTCACTAGGGTACTTGCTATAGATGCTTCTCCCAACCAAAAACTATTATGGCTTATGCTGGACACCACTTAATGTCCTCCGAAATATGGTTCAGCAAGAATTTTGTTGCAGTCCTTTTTTTATTTTATTTTTATAACTCTCCATAATGTACAGCAACAGTAACTATGTTAAGTTATACAGCACATAAAACATTATCTTAAGGGAATCTGTTTCAGGTTTAAATTAGTTTTATTTTTATTTTTTTTGCATGAATCAATAAACTTGGTTACTCAATATGTTTTCACCGTGTTCTGGATAACCAACATTCAAAACCTTATCAATTACTAAATATCCAAAAAGTTAGAAGATTTTCACTATACAAAATGTTTTAGTAGTAGTTCATAAGGTGCTGGAAGATTTGAGAGAAGAGAAAATTCTTCTCTTCAGTTATCAAGTTTGTAATACTTCCACTACAGAAAAAGTACTTTCTCATGGAGTTTAGCTCTTTAAAAACACCTCTGCCTTTCTTGACTTTGAATGTTGTTACAGCTTTTTTAACTTGCATTTTTTGTAAAAATTGCTGAATAATATACAAATAAATATTATTTCGTTCTGAAGTGTTTAGTTTTTTTTTTCCTTGGTATTTGCTTGATACTGCAGTTTGTTCATTATTAAACATTTTGCACTGAGCTTTCTACATTAATTAGCAGCCACTTGCTATAGTTGATTCTGTTTTTAGATTAAGTTCATTTTTAAGAATTTATGATGTCAATATTTTTTTTGACATGTTAAATCAAATCATTAATTGTAGTGTATGTGTTTTTTAAAATTGGTTTCAAAAAGACAGTAAAAATATATTTGCATCTTTGACTAGCTTCAAAAATTGTCAAAGCAGTAGCTACTGAAATTACACTGTTTTATTGTTAGAGTCTTAATTTCACTTTGACAAGTAGAGGCTACTTAGCCCACAACGTTTGCTAATCCTGTCTACCTAATTTCTTCAAAACAACATCAAATTAACTTTTGAATGTCCCTAAAGTCCTACTGTTTATCACACTACTTGGTAATTTTGTTCCCGTGTGTGTTCTCTGTTTAAAGAAAAACATAATGTTTGTGGCAATTTTACCCTTAACACATTCCCAATTGTGTCCTTGTGTTCCTGTTGAGGTCATTTAAAGCAACAGCCCTACAGCCACTAATTCCTTTCATCTCTTTAAAAACTTCAATTATGTCACCTCTTAATCTCAGTTTGGTTAAATTGAAAATTTTGTTCTTCAGTCTCTCCTCATAAATCATACTTCTCATTCCCGGAATCCATCTAGTCACTCTTTTCTGGATACAGTGGAACCTTGGTTCACGACCATAATTCGTTCCAGAACTTTGGTCGTAAACCGAGTTGGTCGTGAACCGAAGCAGTTTCCCCCATAGGATTGTATGTAAATACAATTAATCCGTTCCAGACCGTACAAACTGTATGTAAATATGTAAAAATATGTAAAGATTAAGCACAAATATAGTTAATTACACCATAGAATCCACAGTGTAATAGTAAACTAATGTAAAAACATTGAATAACACTGACACAAAACACCCAGGCTCCCTTATCAGCTACACAAGCTGGAGCTTGCTCGCTCGCGCTCTCTAATCTATCTGTAGCACGTGCTCACGCAGCATTTTTTTTAAAATGACTTTTAAGCACAGCAGAAAAAAAAGGAACAACAAATCCAAAGCGCTTGCAAAAACCAACTCACAAGCAAACAAAAAAGTAAGATTGCAGGAGATCGCGCTATTAAACCTAAAGCCTGATCGCTGTAAACAATGTTTTTAAAATGAGTTTTAAGCACAGCAGAAAAAAACATCGCACAAATCCGAACTTCATTTAAAAACCAACTCACAAGCAACCAAAAAGAGGGGGGGATGGTTCGCTTGCACTACAGCCTACAGATAGGCAGGCAAACACGTGCAGCAATATCCTCCTCCCCAAAGCCCCCCCCACTCCAGCAGGCACGTGCTCGCTCGCTCTCTCTCTCTCTCTCTCTCGCTCTCTCAGCTCAGTAGGCAAGGGAAACTGGCTTGTTCAGCAAACAAGTGCAGCCATCTCCTAGGCCCCCCCCCTCCCCAGCAGGCACGTGCTCGCTCGCTCATGCTCTCTCTCTCAGCTCAGACAGGCAAGGGAAACTGGCTTGTTCGTATACCGAGTGTGTGGTTGTGAACTGAGGCAAAAGTTTGGCAAGCTTTTTGGTCGTGAACCGAATTGTGCGTGAACTGGGACGTTCGTGAACCGAGGTTCCACTGTATTTTCTAGTGCTGCGATTTTTTATTTTTTTTATTTTGGTAGCCCAGGGACCAAAACTGCACAGTGTTCTAAAAGACAAAAGCATAACCTCTTTTGACCTGTACTGTACACATTGTGCTGTATATAATCCAACATTCCGTCAGCCTGGCTTAATGGCTTCTATGCACTCTGGATGTAGGTAGTGACAAATTCACGGTGACTTTTGGTTCCTTCTCATAAGGGGTTTCAAAAATCTCAATGTGTATTCAGATCTGACATTTTTACTTCCTGCAAGCAATAACGCTATTAAATTTAATTTGCCGCAAATGTGTCAATGGGGATTTCAAAAAGTGAGTATGAGATGTTGAAGTGCACTTTGAAAAACAGTTGGGAAACCATCCAAACAGTTCTTAACCATAAGGGTACTGGGGAATTCATCATTTGACTACACACAAAGATAAACACAAAAGAGCACAAAAGTTAACTCTTTACACAGCGAAACATGTTGATGCTGAATGAGCGAGACAAGACTTCCTGGTTAATCGAATTCGGTGCTCCGTCGCTGAGCCAGTCAGCACACAGGAACTTAACTGCATGCTTTGATTGGTTAACTTCTCAGCCATCCGCCAATTGCGTCCCTTATATGAAACCAACTGAGGAAGCATGTACTGGAAGTAAACAGACCCATTGTCCGCAGAACCCGCGAAGCATCGAAAAATCTGCGTTATATATTTAGATATGCTTATGTATAAAATCTGCGATAGAGTGAAGCCGTGAAAATCGAAGTGCGATACAGCGAGGGATTACTGTATTCACATTTGTAGACATTAGATGGAGTCCAATGATCATTTAGGAAGCCTCCCTAAAAGAAAAAAACATTTAATTCATTGCAAAAGTCACCTAAATGTGCAGCCTATAAACTTCATGGATGATTGTAATAAGCTAAAGTAAAATGTTATGTGTCATGATTTTATTATCTGTCTGTGGCTATAGTAAATAAAAATACAAAGCTTGAACATGCAACTGACGAAAAGCACAAAAGCAAATAACCTGAATGAAGTATACAAGTGAAAATCTTAAATATCTAAAAATTGCCTGTTTCAGTTCCAAAAGAATTAATTGTAAAATTGTGTTTTGCAAAGACCATCAATAAAAGCCCAGATAGAAAAGCAGGGAATGATCTGTGGCAGAAATGTTTTACTTTTGTGTAGTTGTGTATAGTATGTTCAAAGGTAAGTAGCTTTGGTGACCTGATTATATTATTTTTACTTATTTGACTGATACCTTTATCTAAGGTGATTTACATTAACCTTAACATCACACTGCCCGATAATGTTAGCTTTAGTTAAAATCTCAGCAAATATTGTATACAGAAAACTGCTTTGTTACATATAGTGCATCCGGAAAGTATTCACAGCACATCACTTTTTCCAGATTTTATTATGTTACAGCCTTATTCCAAAATGGATTAAATTCATTTCTTTCCTCAGAATTCTACACACAACACCCCATAATGACAACGTGAAAAAAGTTTACGTATGGTTTATGCATAATTTATTAAAAATAAAAAAACTGAGAAATCACATGTACATAAGTATTCCCAGTCTTTGCTCAATACTTTGTCGATGCACCTTTGGCAGCAATTACAGCCTCTAGTCTTTTTGAATATGATGCCACAAGCTTGGCACACCTATCCTTGGCCAGTTTCGCCCATTCCTCTTTGCAGCACTTCTCAAGCTCCATCTGGTTGGATGGGAAGCGTCGGTGCACAGCCATTTAATGATCTTTCCAGAGATGTTCAGTCGGATTTAAGTCTGGGCCACTCATTTGATATCTTGACTGTGTGCTAAGGGTCGTTGTCCTGCTGAAAGATGAACCGTCGCCCCAGTCTGAGGTCAAGAGCACTCTGGAGCAGGTTTTCATCCAGGATGTGTCTGTACATTGCTGCAGTCATCTTTCCCTTTATCCTGACTAGTCTCCCAGTTCCTGCTGGTGAAAAACAACCCCGCAGCATGATGCTGCCACCACCATGCTTCATTGTAGGGATGGTATTAGCCTGGTGATGAGCTGTGCCTGGTTTCCTCCAAACGTGATGGCTGGCATTCACACCAAGGAGTTCATTCTTTGTCGCATCAGACCAGAGCATTTTGTTTCTCATGGTCTGAGAGTCCTTCAGGTGCCTTTTGGCAAACTGCAGGTGGGCTGCCATGTGCCTTTTACTAAGGAATGGCTTCCGTCTGGCCACTCTACCATACAGGCCTGATTGGTGGATTGCTGCAGAGATGGTTGTCCTTCTGGAAGGTTCTCCTCTCTCCACAGAGGACCTCTGGAGCCCTGACAGAGTGGCCATCGGGTTCTTGGTCACCTCCCTGACTAAGGCCCTTCTCCCCCAGTCGCTCAGTTTAGATGGCCGGCCAGCTCTGGGAAGAGTCCTGGTGGTTCTGAACTTCTTCCACTTACGGATGATGGAGGCCGCTGTGCTCATTGGGACCTTCAAAGCAGCAGAATTTTTTCTGTAACCTTCCCCAGATTTGTGCCTCGAGACAATCCTGTCTCGGAGGTCTACAGACAATTCCTTTGACTTCATGCTTGGTTTGTGCTCTGACATGAACTGTCAACTTTGGGACCTTATATAGACAGATGTGTGTCTTTCCAAATCATGTCCAATCAACTGAATTTACCACAGGTGGACTCCAATTAAGCTACAGAAACATCTCAAGGATGATCAGGGGAAACAGGATGCACCTGAGCTCAATTTGGAGCTTCATGGCAAAGGCTGTGAATACTTATGTACATGTGCTTTCTCAATTTTTTTATTTTTAATTAATTTGCAAAAACCTCAAGTAAACGTTTTTTACGTTGTCATTATAGGGTGTTGTGTGTAGAATTCTGAGGAAAAAATGAATTTAATCCATTTTAGAATAAGGCTGTAACATAACAAAATGTGGAAAAAGGGATGCGCTGTGAATACTTTCCGGATGCACTGTACTACTTCTGATACATCCAATTATCGGACTCCACTAAAAGTAAGGCTTGTTGTCTTATTAAATTTTCTGGGTGAAACCGAGCAACATAGCTATATATTAAAAAGTGCAGTGATCAGTGTACTGGGGCCTCATGTATAACGCCGTGTGTAGAACTCGCACTATAACATGGTGTAAGCACAAAAGCCGAAATGTGCTTACGCACAGAAAAATCCAGATGCAGAAATCTGTGCGTACTCCAACTTCCACGTTCTTCCACTACATAAATCCCGATCAGCGTGAAAAGTAACGCTCATGCATGCGCTTTATGTAACGCCCAAACTACTCCCAGAATTACGCCTCTTTGAATATGCAAATGAATATAAATCGCCCTTAAGCTCAGCCTTTTGTGAAAAGCACGGTAGAAAATATATGAATTTCAGCGAATATCAAGTGGAGGCAAAGGGAAAACATACTATTTATTCAAATAAACCATCGTATAATCAACAAAAGGAAGTTGATTGAGTGACATAGCGTGTTGGGGAAACTTGAAAGCTCACGTTCACAAAATCGCACAGTGCCGGAAATAAAAAAGAAGTCACATATCAAAGTTGCCGTGAAAAGGCGAGTTGTAGCCCACTGTCTGAGTGTCATATGAAAGCTCATTAGGGTACAGAGAAAAAAAAGGCACACAGTGGGGGAAAAAAGCACGAAATGTAAACTTCAATCTCGACATTTCCACTTTAATCACGTAGTTTATTTTGTCTTTAAAGTAGAACATCATAAACTTCATCTTAAAATCGTTTAATTAACCAGTTTCTCAAATCACATCGTAATTAAAGTAGCACGTTAAATGCTTTGTTTTGTATTTGATCTTGTATGTGCTCTATGTGTGTGAATTACTACTTGCTTCTTAAACCAGCTCTCTCCCTCCAACTAGGCACAGAATCCATTACATTTGTGATATTACAGTTCTCTGAATAACTAAAATACTGAGATGTATACGTGATATCATTTTCATGATAGGAGTTAAAGCACGTTATTAAACATGAGTTTCACGGCGCATTGATTGTGTGCGACCTTCGATGAAATAATTTATTGCAGCAGTACTCAGGGGCGGCTCTAGGCTTGTGGTGGCACTGGGCAGAGGAAGAATTGGTGGCTCCTTCGCCCGCCAATTTCAGAAAGGGAGTTTATGCATGGTGGATGGCCACACCTGTTGCAGACACTGCATAGCCACCTCCTGCTCATGACACAAGCATTTAACTTTTTCCGAAATTTGTTGCTGCGTTTTTAGCTGTGTTGTTGTTTTCTCTTTCTGTTTTGTATTCAATATATATTGGTGTAGCCGCCACTGCAGTCCTTGCTTTTCTTTCCCCAAATACCCAATCAGAATTGGGGAGTGCCGATTCTTCAAAACGTTTAATGAACATTGAAATATCTTCGTAGTACCTGTTTAATAATTCTATCCTTCACGACACTCCCAGTGAAGAGTATAGATTATTTAAATGAAATTAAAGTTTTATCTGTATAATATAATAAACATATTTTGCTGTATTTCGTCTTAAAAATGATATCGTCATCATATGTAAATACACACTTTATAAAGTGTCTCAGGTTGTGCGATATAACTGTAGTGCAAGTTTACAGTGGGGTGATTGTACTTATAAGTACAAACTGTTCTACAAGGAGCAATTGATTGCGTTTATAGTTCTTGGGATGAAACTGTTTCTGAACTGCGAGGTCCATACAAGAAAGGCTTTGAAACGTTTTGCCGTGGCTGAGACAGCGTGTACTTGAAGCTGTATACCGATAATTCTCTTTCCGATCAGCTGCTGCTGTGATTCACACTTGGATACAGTGATATAAAATACTCCCGAGTGGTGCAGTGAGAGTAATATGGAAAAAGATGATCCGCTGTGGCAACTCCTAACGGGAGTAGTTGAAAGAAGAAGGTGCAGTGAGAGTAACAACGCTAAAGCAGTTATAGTATTTGGAATACTATGGCTATTCCCTGGACCATTATATTGTTACAAGTTAATTACAATCAGATGCGTTACACTAATAAACAATATGCGGTCAGTTTCAGTGTATTTATAAAGCCGCGTCAGGAAAATAAGGTGTAACCACACAGAAACAGTAGCACTGCTTTGACGCTGGGTGCCGTCAGTCTGCAAAACCGAGCGGAGAACTTGTGTACGACAAGGTATGAGGTACCGTGGAAAAGTGCGTGGCTTTACGCCAAGTGTACGTTTTATACATCGCGATTTGAACGTGGAATAGTTTTTACGCAACATTACTGTGCGTACGCACCGTTTATACATGATGCCCCAGGTCTGTGAGGGACACTACTTCTAACATCACCTAACTCTAGATGGCACATTTAATTCTCACAACTTTAGTTTGACATAGTCTCTAATGAAGAACCAGCTAAATTGTCTTCTTAAAATCAAGATAAATATCATATGCACCTCTCTGTATGCTTTTGTTGCTTTCTCATAGAATTCTGGCACATTACTAAATACAACCTCCCTAACTGAATCCATTTTGACTGCTCACTAACACTCCTGTTGGAGGGATCTCAGTTGCATCAACTAGCCAGGACACGAACTATGAAGAGATCTGTATAAGTTAAGAGCAAGTTCATAAACTGGCAGAAGTCCACATTAAACAACTTTTCACTTTCTCGGTTTCTTTGGTGAGCATAGAGAGAGAATATTTTAGAACAAATAACTTAAAACAAATTTCCTCCAATAAACTAATATAGTTTATAAGGATAATATAAGATGAATATATGCAAGTAAAAAAGTACACTATAAAGACATATAGATGAATGTCAATAACAACACAAAACAAATTTACACTTGTTTGATCTTTTTCTCTTCTAGAGGAAAAAGGCACAAAATTTGAGTTATCTTTAAATCAATGTGTTCAAGATGGATATGTTCTCTAGCTAGTTATGTTTATAGTGCCTACACTGTGATGGTGGTATTGAATCGCTCGCAGTCTGCACTGGTTTACCACCCCACAAACAATTATCCTGTTTGTGAGAAGCTGCCCTAAAATTCCCTACTGAATTTAGGAAGAGAGACATACAGTGTGACAGCTAAAAACTTTTCCTTCAGAAAGGTTATTCTAACACCAATAATCAGAACAGGTTACCTGGCTTTATCCTAACAACTGAGTTACAATCAACAGTTCTCAGAATCAAAGTAGATGGGGGGGTGGAGCTAGTTGTCCTCCTAGTGCAGCTTTTTGGCTCTACAGAAAAAAGAAAATGCTGTTAGCGTCAGTACCCCCTCTTGTTCTAGGGTGGAATTGCTTACCTTTTCAGTGCCCAAAAGGTGGTTTCCAGGCATGCATGACAGCTCATTATATTTAACTGGTAAATTTACATATGATGACATGTAGTATTACTTTCTACAGTTCAGTGATAATGTGGAAGAATCCAGTTCTGTTTATAATGATAATTGATACAAGAAAATGTTGCCTTGTTATCAGTGGCCAACAGAGAATATCCTCAAACTTTGACAGGGTCTAGAGATGCTTATAGACAAAAAAGTAAAACCTAACGCAATCTCATCTACAGTTTCTCTCCCCAATAAATGTAATTCTATTTGCATTGAGTTTGATCACAATTACAAGCAGCATGCCATTCAATCACTTGCAACAAATTATAATTCTTCTCTGGTTCTGTACATGATGTAAGAAAGAGTTTTAAACAAGTTAATGTCCATGAGGCGTTTAGTCAGTCTGGAAATTCAGTGCTCATTTAAAAACTTGTAGTGATTAATTAGCTGCTGACTCTATTGACACCTTCAATACTTAACCAAGACAATCTGTGGTCTCCACCTGCTTCAAAAGGATAATATGTATTTCTATATCTAAAATAGAAAAAGTGGACAGCCACTCTTGTATAGTAATTTTTCTTAACCCTTCCTTGTGACAAATTTTGAAGATCAAGTAACACTTACACCAATAAATTTAGAAATGGATACATTCCACAGGTCAGGTTGACCTGTCTAACAATTAATCATAAAAACACTGTAACATAACAACATGGTGTAACTGTATACATAAAAAATACTTGTAAAAATAGCAGTTTGTTTATTTTTGTGGGCCTGTACTCAGTAAAAAGCACTATACAATCTATTATTTTTATAATACACACAGAAAATAAAAAAATAAAATAAGATACTGATTAATTAAAGTACACAGTTAAATAAAGCAATTTTAAACTGAATGATGTTTAATGATAATTGTACTAATTATGATATGGCTGGTTAGCAGTGGAGGTGACGAAAATCAAATCTCCATAATAGACTCAAACTATAAGCAAGTCAGATGTGTTTCTCATGGGTAGGAAAGGAACTTGAAAGTACAGCAGTGGCACCAAATGCCACAGTTGGATAGAGAAGAGATAGTAACAGTATTTAATTGTTGTATTACTTATAATGTTATGCAAAAGACTAAAAAAAACAAGGAGACTAGCTGATATATCAGCTCTAAGCACGGTATGGTAGAATATAGCAGTGAGTCTTTAGCATGAATGTAGAAGCAGAAACTGAAGGGGCATCTCTTATATAAGCAAAGAGGTCTTATTGACCATGGGATGTCTTTGACATCTGCTACCTTCACGGAGGTCACCAAACTCCTCTGCATCACCCATTTCACGATGTCGGTTTACCACATGCAGACAGCTAGTCTAGTTGAAGGGTTTAAGGATATACTTAAGCTGAGGAAACTGGAGTGGGCCAATGAGCAAGACTGGGATCAGCTTCTGCCCCTGGTTTAGTTCACTTTCAAGAGGTCCCCGCAGGCTTCCATGGTTTTCTCTCCGTTAGTTTATTCCATTAAGTGATTCAGTCGGGCTTGCTGGACCTTGCCCGGGAGAATCTCTCCACCCCCACAACATCCTGGATTATGTTGCAGGTCTACATGACTGCTTTGTGAAGGTGCAGCCTCTGATACAAAAGCATATGCAGACAGCGTAGCATGCCCAGGCACAGCTGTACAACTGAGGCTCCTGCTTTTGTGAGTTCCAGCCCAAGGACAGTGCCCTGTTTCTAGTGTCCACCTCACACTCCAAGTTCCTAGCTCATTGGCAAGGGCCATTTTAAGTATGGGAGCAAGAGGGCCTGATGGATTATCTAGTATCCCAGCCTAACTGACACATTCAAGAGTCTATCATGCCAACTTCCTCAGGACCTGGAAGCACTGGACCGAGTCCGGCTCTGGGCAGATCGCTCTTAGTGGACATCAGTGACCTTCATTTTGGTGAGAAACTGTTCCACTGGCAGAAAATGCAAACATTGCATGGGTGGTGGATTGAAGCCCTGGTGTTAATTTTCTATGACATAGTACCTCAGCCTGGGTCATAGTCTGCAAGTGGCCATATCACCTCCCAGAGATGAAAACTGCTGAGGAAGAATTGGAAATCAGGTGAATGCTGGATCTGGGTGTTAAAGAGAGCTAGCCCATGGTGTTACCCTGTCGTACTCGTTCCAAAACCCGACA